>NC_072738.1:9272700-9415527 GCF_026930045.1 Uloborus diversus | reverse complement strand
GACGACGGTGGGTCTTCGACCAGCGAGGATCGAACCCGAGTCCCTCCGGCCCCGAGTCCAATGCCTTACCGATCAGGCTACCACGGCCCTACGTATATGTAACTATCTTCTAAAATGTGGAAAAATAACTTTGTGAAGAGGGAAGTGAATCTATTACGTGCTGCTGTATACCGATGCAGAAAATACATTTTACAGAGATTGAAAATACTTGCAGAATTACGCAATTACTGAAACAATCACGACAACCCTATGAGTTAAGCACTTTCCTTATACAACCCTATATCATTGTGTTTGTAATATTTTTATCTACATTTTTATGAATTACGTAGAAACTCGATGGAGAAGGTAAATCTAAGTTGGATCTTAGACACTTCAGTTTGCTATCCATTTCCTTACTTCCGTGGTTGAAATTTTTTCGTCATTGCACTAAAAAAAGCACGGCTTCAAAAAACCGAGCTGATGTGTGCATCACATGACTTCCTTTTACCCCAATTTAATGATAATAGAGTCTTGGAGTAAGCAAAGAAACACTTTAAATATTTTTATCCCGAGTTTGTTGCAAACAGAACCGAAAAACGTGTTATTCAGATTAATTTTCCCAATATGGGACATTTTAATATGATTCAATGGTTAACTCTCTAAATATCGCCAATAGTGGCCAAAATAAAACCAGGAAAAAAAACGCCAAATTTGTCGCAAAGTTGGCAAAAAATTTGGCAACCAAAAGCTTGGCGATATATTGCCAAGTGTTTGCCAAATTATAACACCACTTGAGTTTGCATTGAAATTAACAATGATTTTTCTCCAAAAATATGTAAAAGACACCCTTTGGAACATCCGATTGCAACCAAAAGGGGAGGTGCACAACTAGACCCCACTAGGAGTCTACGTACCAAATTTCAACTTTATAGGACACACCGTTTTTGAGTTATGCGAGATACATACGCACATACATACATACGTACATACAGACGTCATGAGAAAACTCGTTGTAATTAATGTGGGGATCGTTAAAATGGATATTTCTGGTGTCTATACGTTCTTAGGCATATATCCACGTGTGGTCGGGTTGAAAAAAACACTCAATATTCATTCAGTGGCGAGTAAATGGAAATTAAGGCCGATTTTTTTTTTTTGGGTGAAATTTTTTTTACGAATGCAACACTTTCTTTACATCGTAAAAGGAAGTAAAAAGAAAAAAAATATTTGAATTTTGACGTCTCGAATTCAAATTATATTTTTCGCAATCACCGATTGAGGATCCCACTCATTGAGTTTGTTTCTACAAATCGACTGGATCGGATAAAGAGTAGAAATTTTCACCTTTCATATTATAAATAGTGATTTTCTGTATTAGGTAATACGAGGCATATCTTTAAAAAAAAGAAATGGTCGTTAGGATGTGGTAACAAAAATCTGGTTACTAAGACAAATTTGCACCCGTATACTCATCGTAAAGATTAAATTTGCAGTGCTTTATGGTATTTGTATTTATTTTTGCCAATCATAAATGATAGGAATAAGTAATCTGGAAGTTTTTTATTTTGATGAAGTTTTGCTTAACTAGAACGGAAATGAAGAAGAAATTTGCACCCTTCATGTTATGAATGGTAATTTCCTAAATTAGGTAATACGAGGCATATCCATAAAAAAAATAAATGGTCATTAGGATGTGGTAGTAAAGATCTGGTTATTAAAGAAAATTTTCACGCATGTACTGATCTTGAAGATTAAATTTAGTGTACACCTTTATAGTATTTGTATTTATTTTTGCCAATCTTAAATGATCGGGGGTTAGTAATCTGGAAATTTTGTATTCCGATGAAGTTTTGCTTTTTAAGTTTATCTATGGTGATGCTTTCCTGGAAAAAAAAAAAAAAAAAAAAAAAAACATAATTTTACGCCCTCCCCCTTTTTTTAAAAGTTAACTCTGCTTAAGTTAAGCTTTGAATGAACGCAAAATATTTGTAACCATGGCGACGAAAATTTTTCCTCCCAGCAAACAATAAAACAACGAGCTAGACTTATACTCGTCGACATGGTAGTCTGAAAAATCAGAGCAACGCCAACCTCGTCAGCGTGAGTTTATTAAGCAATTCGTGATTTCTGAAAAAAAAAAAAAAAAAGACCTTTTCTTCCAATTTAATGTCATTTCTGTATTATTGGCCATTTTAATGTGATTCAATAGTTTAATATCACCAACATTGGCCGAATTAAAACCACATTACCAAAAGACTGGTGATACATCGCCAGGTGTCCGACAAATTATAACACCACTTGAGTTTACATCGAAATTAACAATGATTTCCCCCCAAAAGGTGCAAAAGACACTTTTAGAAACCCCTGAATGCAACGAAAAGGGGAGGTGCACAACTAGACCCCACTAAGAGTCGACGTACCAAATCTCAACTTTCTAGGACGTACCGTTCTTGCGTTATGCGACATACATACGCACGTACGCACGCACATACATACGTACATACAGACGTCACGAGAAAACTCCTTGTAATTAACTCGGGAATCGTCAAAATGGATATTATGCGTGTCTATACGTTCTTAAGCACTTATCCACGTGTGGTCGAGTCGAAAAAAAAAAAAAAAAAAAACTCAGCAATCATTCGCGGGTGAGCAAAATGGAAATTAAGGCCGATTTTTCAGTGTAAATTTTTTCGCGGATACAATACTTCCTTTTTTTGTAAAAGGAAGTAAAGAGTTAAATACGTCTCTACCTTATAATTATTTTTGCCTCTTTTTAACTTCTTACATCTGATGTGAGAAAGTTCTGGAGCGATTTCGTCTTTCAATTACTTTTCCGCAAAACCCAAGCATTAACAACAACAACAATACTTTCGGCTATAGAGCCATTGGGGAGAAATATCCATCCAGCCTCTTCCCTCTTTCTTTCACGTGGAAGATATTGGAGTTTGATTATTATTGGATATCGAAAAGCTCTAGAATGTCCCTCTCCGCCCCGGGGTGGCTTGTCGGACGATTGATTTCCGGTAGAATGTCTGCACATGTATGTAAGCCCGATCTCCCTCCCCGCAACCACTGCTCAAATATTCCTTTTTTGGTGGACAAAGCTTTAATATTAAGGCAGTTGGTAGAACGTTAGGCTCCCTATTTGCTTTACACAATTTTACTCTACGGTTGTGATTTTGTGAAGAACTTGTAGATGTATCTATTCTTAAAAGTAATTACAAAACTAAACAAATTCGAATTCAAGACCATAGGATAAGTCACTTTTTAGATAAGGTTTTAATATACTTAAATTAATTTATAGTAAGGCTATTTAAAGGCTTTAGCAAGTTTGAGAAGGAGTTGAAATCATCTTAAAGTAACTATGAGAATCTTACTAAAAACTTATGTGTATATATATACTAGCTGTACCCGACGCGCGTTGCTACGCCAACAAAAAAATACATCATTATACTGATTTTCATGACAATCGGTTGAACGGGGCAGAAGTTGCTACTCTGCAGTGCCACCTGGTGGCGAGTGGCTTCAATGAGCCTATTATGCACCTTCTCCGTGGAAAAATACATATATATAGCAATTTTCATAATAATCGGTCCAGGTATCAAGTGAAGCCGTGACTATACTCAAATTTTGTACTCACGCAGTTTGCAAGATCAATCAATCGCTAAAAATATCAAATAGAAAAGTTTTAAATCCCCCCGTTGCATGAAAAGCCATAAAACAATAAAGAAAGAATTTATTTGTTCAAACTCAAGAAAAATGGCAACAGCTAACTTCTTATCAATGAGATCTTTCACGCGAATTAATTTCTGCAGCCGATAATTTTATTCGTATTAATCCAATGGATTGTGACTTAAATTGGAATAAAAAAGGAACTATCGATCGAATTTTTTTCGAACTGGTCTATAAACATTCCCAGTACCAAAAATAACAAACGGTGAAAGTTTCAGCCAAATCTGCCGGGTAGTTTTTGAATTCATGGATGACATACAGACAAACATTCATTTTTATATATGTAGATATTTTTTTTTTTCAAAATGAATCCTCAACATATATTTTCCCCACCCTCCTCCCTCTCCGTCTGAAAAAATTCCGACTGTGCTTGAGGCTGTGACTATTTTTGAATTTTGAAATCTCAAATGATTTTTAGTTATGACCTTAAGAAAATTTGAAGAAAAGGTATTAAAAAGGAGGAAAAAAGCCTTACAATGAAGTAAAATCAGATAAATATTTAGGGAGAAGGAATAATAATAACAGGAAAATGTACTCTAAAAATATAATTAGTATATTGTTCATAAGTCTTCTTAGTTAAGGATATAATTAAACACAAAGGAAGAACAAGTAACTTGGATACTAATAAGAGTTGCTCTATTTGAGTAATTGTATGAATTTCTAAATACTCCTACGATGTTCCGTAGGTGTATGTGTGTGGGCGTAATTGTGTGCGCGCACGTGTGTGTGTTTGTGTGTGTATGCTTGAGTGTGTGTCAGTGCGTATATGTGAGTGCGTGTGCGTCCGTATAAGTGTATAAAGAGAGGTGTGAGAAAACTCTAATTTGTTTGAAAATTTTCGTTTTAATAAGGAGGTGTAGAGCTTGTGTGTGTGTGAATTGAAAATGTAATTCTGATCCGAATTTCCAGAAAGATAACTAATATTCTGTTTTTGAAATCAGGAAAAAAGGCAGATAATTTTAATGTTTATATTTAAATATATATAGATTAAGTATCATAAAAAATAGAAGCATTGATTGACATTTATTTTGTTGTTGTATTGCGCATTTCTAAACCACAGTTTTGCTGTAGCGTTAACACTGAAAAAACCCTTTATTTTGACATGGCAAATCGCAGTATCATCTACATTATTTCTTTAAGGTGTTTTTTGTGGTTGCACCATAAAGTCCTTAATACTTCATCAAGATTCAGAAATAAGACATCATTTTAAAGTTTGTTTCAGCATTATCAGCGAAAAATGAACGAAGTTGGTATTTTGTTGTCATTAAAAACAAACTTTAAAAACTGGATTTTTTTTTATTTGAAATTCCTGTTGTCAAGCCCGAATGTTTCGCACTGCTCAAGCAGCATTTGATACTTTAATACTATTTTAAAAAATTGGGAAATATATGAAACATACTTTGAAAGATAACATAAATTTCAGTGACAAAATTTCTACTTCAAAAAATTTATGTCTCTCTTGCTACAAACTTTCAAAAATATGTTCGATACGTTTCCTGAAAAAAAAAAAAAAAAAAAAAACCCTATGCTCAAATCTTTCTCCTCCCATTTCCCCACCACAATAAAAGCTTTTGACCTGATCGATGGCGTCGGCTAGTTTCATTTCGTTCATTTTCCACTCTTTTAAGATCCATTAGTTTTTTGGGATCTCTACCTTTCTTTTTAGAGCTAATCTTCCATATTATAACTTTTTTTTTTCCATTTGTTTGAAGGGAAACTTCGAGGTATGGGGAGTCTTGAAAATAAAATATCCAAAAGAAAGGATAAAAAACTTGTGGTGTTTGTTGTAAAGCGTACAAAATCCGTGGAAGTTATGCTATGTATCGATTTTGTGCTTGCATAATGCTCAACTTTTTGCGTAACGTTCAAACTTTAATCCTTTCAAAAAAATCTATAGATTCTAAAATTAGTTTGAAAAAAAAATGAAGCGAAATTAACTTTTGAAAATAGTATTTTTGAAAATACTGAATCTCTGTTATGCATAAATTAGAGAATTACAGATTAAGTATGCACAAAAAACAGAGATAAAAATGAAAGAAAGAATAAAAAAGAAATTAAGGGAAAAAACATGAAGTTCATTTCTGACAAATTAAATGTTTTCGCAATTAAGAATTGTAGTTCACATTAAGTTTTTAAAAGTTGTAATATTATTCGAATTTCAGTTTACCTACTTATTTTTTAAGTCTTAAATATCATAATAAACATTAGTTTATAATTTAAGGACGTCGTAGGACTCAACTAACATGTATTGTCTGCGTCTAATTGTTTAAAAATAATTTTCATTGCTATTTCAGCTGTAGTTAATTTAGTGGCAAATCTTGGTTTTGTTTATCATAGTTGGTTGTTAAAATGTATTAGTTTATTCTGTTTTAAGAAAGCTAACCGTTGCAAAAAAAATATTGATAGCAAATATTTTCAATACAAGATGAATAAATGGATTTTTTCCTTGACAACCGAATTTACTGCTTGCTCGATTTTTTACATTTTAAGGGACTTTTGGGGGGACCCCGATTTAGGACATGTCGAATTGGTGAGAAATTTCAAATCCAGCAGTCAAAAGGATTTTTTACAGTGTGATTGAACTTTTGGATTTCATTTTTCGGCAAATTTATTTCAATCAAAGCGTGAAAAGAAATGTATTATGATCGAAAAAAAGTATAGGACATCAACTACGGTCAAGGCAGAACAATAAGCAATTCGTTATTGCTCAAAAACTCACTTCATAAAAGAAAATATATTTCTCAAAACAGAGTTACAAAACATCCAAGGTACTAAATGTAAATAATGTTTTGAATAAATCTCTAAAAATAAAGAAGCATTTTTCTATTTTAAAAGAAAAGCGTTTAGATTATTCCCTTTTTAAGAACCGACCTTTTCGTAACAAAGGAATAAAAATGATGCATGGCCTTCCCAAATGAGCATCTCTCAAAACAGAAACTCAACGTTTTGAATCTTGAATGCGTTATTAATTTTTTTCCAACGATCAAAATATCAAAAATTGATAGAATTCCTTTGTTAAAATTCATAACCTTAAATTAAAGTCTCTTTCAAAATTGAGTTCAAAAAATCAAACACTCTTAGCTCTCAAAAAGTTAATTTTAGTTAGTTGTTTTTTTTTAGTTTTAACTCTTTAAAATAATAATTTTTTCCCGACGATCAAAATATCAAAAATTGAGGGAAAAACACCTTTGTTAAAACTCTCTACTCTTAGTTAAAGTCTCTTTCAAAATTGAGTTCAAAAAATCAACCACTTAAGTCTACTATTACTTTAAAAAATAAAAATACTTTATTATGTTATCTCAAATTTCAGTTCTTTGTTAAAAACAAACTACGCAAAACTACGCGATACCAAGGGAAAAATAAATTAGAAAGCACATCAAATGCTTTATTAAATGAATGAATGAATTTCGTAAAACAGAAGTACGAGTAACTCGGTCATTATTGATTTTGAACGATTTAACTTCACTAACATACAAAAACTAAGTAATACCCAGCAGGAAAAACCTCTGCTACATTCGTTCCCTGATATCGACTAAATGTAAAAAGTGGACATGGAAATCCGTTTGCGTGCTTAAAATTGAATTAGGAAAAAAGAGTTCTAGTTTTGCAATTCCTGAATCACTTGTGACTATACATTTTACGAATAATTTTCCGAATATTTGAGTTAACGTGTATTTTTATTCTAATGGCGATATATTCTAAGAGTTTTTCCTTTTACTTACTTTTACAGAAAAGGAAGTATTCGCGAAAAGATTTTCACTCAAAAATCGACCTTAATTTCCATTCTGCTCACCCCCGAATGAATGTTGAGATTTTTTTTTTCGACTCGACCACACGTGCATAAGTGCCTAAGAACGTATAGAACTTGAAATATCCATTTTGACGATTCCCGAGTTAGTTACAACGAGTTTTCTCGTGACGTCTGTATGTACGTATGTAAGTACGTATGTATGTACGGATGTGCGTATGTATGTCGCATAACTCAAGAACGGTATGTCCTAGAAAGTTCAAATTTGGTACGTAGACTCCTAGTGGGGTATAGTTGTGCACCTCCCCTTTTGGTTGCATTCGGGTGTTTCTAAGGGGGTCTTTTGTCCCTTTTTAGGGGGAAATCATTGTTAATTTCGATGTAAACACGAGTGGTGTTATAATTTGGCGGACACTTGGCGATATATCGCCAGTGTTTTTTTTTTCCAAGTTTTGTCGCCAACTTGGCGACAAAGTTGGCGATTTTTTTTAAAAAATCTGATTTCAATTTGGCCATTGTTGGTGATATTTAGAGAGTAAACTATTGAATCACATTAAAATTACCAATAATATGAAAATGACAATAAATTGGAGCAAAAGGAAGTCATGTGAAGCACACATCAGCTTGTTTGCTTTTGCTATTCAGGTTCTTTAAAGTAGAGTTAATAGTTTGGTGCTAAAACCTTCCGTTACTTTTATCTAATAGTACAGTTTTCCAACTCGAAAGTGAACAAATTTTATGAAATTCTAAAATATTTTAAGCGCAACCTTTAATATATTCTGCAAATACTAAATTTAAAAAAGTATTGCATTAAATGATTTTTTTTTAATGAACTGATCTGAGTTGCTGCTTTCGAAAAAAAATATTTTATCGCCAATTAGCTTCTGCGACATGTAAAACGATTGCTTTCATATAGGTAAGTATCCACATAACGAACAAATACCTTTACCTGCTGAAAAGTAAAATAATCAATTATCCAACGTATTGCATGTTTTGTGCTTCAATACGTTGGATAATTGATTATTGTAAGTATCCATACAGTTTTCAACAAATATTTGAATGAATAGAAAAACTCAAAATTTTAAACAATGAAAAGATTTTTCAGTCAGTTTAGTCTTTTAGCTGTATTATTTTTCATCATATGCATGTAAAAAACGACAGTGTGTTAAAAACATATCAAGATGGTTTACAGTAAAGTATCAGTTCATGTTCCATCCTTATAGCTTTATTTATTTATTTATTTATTTAGATTTATGTTTTCAGCTGTAAATAAATGTACACAACCTGATGCATTTCACTTTGAACGATCTTTGAATACACCGGGTAAACGTAAAGCGGGGGAGGGGGGATAATGTTTTTTTTTTTTTTTTTAATTCTAAACGTGAGTCGAAGAAAATTATTCCACAAGGAATAAAAAAAATACCTTTAACATTTAGAATAACAAAATATGTAATGAGGATTGTACGGGAACACAACTTTTTGAATTACTGAGCATATAAAAAAACTACTAGCAATAAAATATATTTTTTAAAGATTTAGTATTGTTCTAAATTGTTCAAAAACGAACAAATTCTGATTTCGTTTTTTTTTTTTTTTTCAAAACAGATCTGTCTATAGTTTTTGCATTTCAATTTATCTTTTATTATTTAACTTAGTTATATTTTCGTTAAAAGCATAGATAACAAAATAAGACTTTTCAGTAACTGAAACATTTCAAATAAACTCATATTTTACGTTGGATAATCTCTTTTTTTTTTTTGAAATATCTCATAGCTCGTCTGCATGAAGAATTAGAAATTCTTGTGAGCCTTGGATTGTTTTTTATTGGAAACAATTATTCTAATTATTGTAATGATTTACAATCTTCGTTTAAATTTCATCTCATGCAATTTTTCTGGGTTATTGAAATTCAAAAATTCGCATGATACAGAAAGTCATTAGTAAAGGTAACTGCAATTTTGTGCCATCTTAAGGCCCTAAAGTCCCAGCAGTTGTTATCGAGTTCATAGTTGTTTACGTTCACTATGAAGACTTGCAGCAAAGAGAGGAAATAGCAACCAGGGATCCGGTGGAAATCGAACCTACTACCTCCGGCATTCGAAGCGAAGCTGTTACCCCAGAGCCACGGAGACCCCATCTCATCAGTTAAGAACATTTTTAAACTATATGAACTGCCATTTTGTTCTTTGCTTAATATGATAAAGATATGACGAAAAAGGAAGATTTCTTTAAGGAACATATACTTACTTTACATATTTTACTTATAGATATTACTTAGTGTGGAGAGTTTTATACCGATTACTTCATTAATTATTAAGTTGACCACAAAATGGGTTGAAAAAGAATAGTAACATTTTCTCTTTCTTTTTTCTGCTAATGTAAACATAATCAACGAAAATTTTATTGAAGATTAATGAAACGGATACCTTTAAATAAATGAAATTATATATGATAGTCTGAAAGTTAAGTCATAAGATTTGAAATATTAGGTAGCTAGGAACTAAGATAGTTTCGCTGAAGTTAGAGCAAAACTCGAAATTTGAGTGCTAATCATTTGTGTTCGTCTTATTCAAAACTAAAAAGCTGTAAGTGTCTGATTTCCACATTTCACGTTGCTTTTTTTTCAATCAATTTCGATTGCATTAATTTGTCGTACGTAAAATTTCACGAAATTATGCAAAAACAAGTTTAAATTTACCAACGACTCCCGGAACATAAGATTGTTTTAAGATTTCATGATCACAACAACTGATGAAAGTACTGTGCAGCACACTGAGAAATGGGGAAAGAAAATATCCTGGACAGGAAATTTGCAGTGAGGGATAACCTGGTGTGTTTTGTCAGCGCGCCACAATAAAACTCTTGACCTGATCGATGGCGGCGAGCGGTCTCATTTCGTTCGTTTTGCTTCCTTTCAGGAACCATTAGTTCTTTGGATACCCACGATTGCTTTTTACAACTAATCCCCTGCGTTCGACCTGTTCCTTTTTGCCATTTTTCACCAGCAGGGTCGGGGAAAAAATAGATTTCTACTTGAAAATACCTCGGTGCAAATAAAAAGATAGATAGAGAAACAGACTAGGTAAATAGATAGACAGATAGACAGGTAATTAAATAGACAGACAGATAAATAGATAGACAGATGGATAAATAAATAGACAGGTAGAAAGGTAAAGTGATACATAGATAGACAGATAGACAAATAGTTAAGTAGATAGACATATTGATAGACAATAAAATAGATAAACAGATGTATATACAGGTAGACAGATAAATATATAGATAAATAAATAGATAGATATATGGACTGATATGTAGACAGACAGATAGATAGATAGATAGATAGATAGCTAAATATACAGACAGACAGATATATCGATAGACAATTTAATGAATAGTTGAATATTACTTTGTCCCATCACTACGATTTTAACTGATGTAACAATTTTTTTGTGCAGCAATCGATTCGTCTCCTAAAATGAAATTGCTCTTAAGTGTTCATCTACTGGTCAGAGGTCAAGAGCTTCATTTATGTTTCGAAACTGCTTCATTCCAAAAGCAACGAAGTACGTTGGACACAGGTTTTAAAAATGACACACTTTTTTTAAGAAAGGAATAAAATTACATTTTAATTAGGAAACGAAATCAAAAAGTAACCACGAGGTTTCTTTGAAAAATAAAATATCAGAGAAATATTTTGCAGCTTTATACATACAGTGGCTCCCAAAAGTGTTCGTACACCTACGACTTTCAATGAAATAGGCCCTTATCCATTGGTTAGAATTAATATTTCGGAAGAGGTATTTTATTATAAGATTTATGATCTATTTTTAACAAAGCCACATGAAAATTTTTAATAAAGCATTAAAATTTTTTTTTTTTTTTAAATCAAAACCAAAATGTGCCGGAAATTTTATCTCACAAAAGTCTTCGTACACTTTGAAAAAAATGTCAAAAAATTAGTAAACAATCTAACTTTTTACTTAGTTATTATGTAGTAGAATATCATGCAGTAGCAACAACAGCTGCTTTTAAACGTCTGGGAATAGATTTCATTGTTTTTTCTTTCTTTTTTGTGCAATTTCTGAGTAAGCGTTCAAGCCGCACTTCGAGCCTTACTTTTTCTAGTTCGCTTTTCGTTTCAATTATGTATTTTCGTAATCTAGCCACCAGTTATCTCCAAATATGTTCCATTTAGTTTAAATCTGGCGATTGACGAGATATTTCTAAGCTTAAGGACAATTTTTGAGGCACCAAGCGCAAACGTGTGCTTCTTACCGTTAACTTGATAAAAAACAAAGTTGTTCCCAATTACCAAATTTTGGGCTATTAGTTTAAAATTGTTTTTTTTTAAAAAATATTTAAATGAACAGCATGATTCATTATTTCACCAAAAAATTCCAAATTTCCAAGTGAGGGAAAAAAATCAAATTTCGAATCGTGTTTGTTGTTTTCTACGCATACCTGCCATTTTAAAATAATAAGCAGAGTATTGGGGAATAAATAAACAAAAAATTGAAGGTAAATGACTTTACAGTGTTCTTACAATGCAAAAATAATTAAAAAAATCCACATATGATAATTTTAATTATAAATTTATTCGAAAATATTTCAGTGTATGATGCTTTTGTGGCGTATGTTTTCTCTGTTTCTTCGTTCTTTGGCAAATTTCAAAAATAAAATCTGGCAATATTTTGAAAAAAACGACTGGGTTTTATTTAGAATGGCATAGGAATGGTGTGAAAAAATATGGGTTTCATATTCGAATTCTGTTTTGCGTTATTTTGGTTTTACTACAAAATTCCAAGGTGTACGAACACTTTTGGGAGCCACTGTATGTATTTTTAAAAGTTGATTTTTCCTTTAAAACTTCTATTTTAAAATTTTTTCCTCTTTTTTATTAGTATTATTATCATTATTATTGTTATTATTATTTTTAAATCCCTTTTCTGCTTCAAAAATAAGTAGAAGTTTTGTTAGCTAATGTGCCTTTCCAGTTAATTTCATCTTTGAAAAAAATGTATTCTCTTTCATTCTATTTTTTTCCCATTATTAAGTTACTAATGTATCTGTCAGTAAGTTTTTAAATTATTCACACATCCTTTTATCTATTGCTTCCGCGCAATTTCTAATTAAATAAATCTTTTAATATTGAAATTCTCAATATTTGGCACTTGACCAGGAAACTATACGATAGAGTAATAATGAAGAAAAGTCAAAACAAGCGGCAATCTAGGGGGCATAGTAAAACATGTTTCTGGATGCATAAATTGTTTGCCCTCGTCTCCCCGTTATCGAAGTTTGAGTTCTTAAACTCACCGAAATTATAGGAAAAGTCACCAAATTTTGTGAGTTTTAGTAAGTAATGGAAAAAATCTTTCACACATTTTGCAAATGGATATCCTGCCACATGCAGACGATAAAATTTCGTAGTGCCTTCAATTTTTGGATTTTTTTTTAAATTCAGTGCTTTTTTATTAAATTGCGAGACTTGGCTTCCTTATATCACGATAACGGTAGACACGAGGGCAGATAATTTTTGCGTCAGAAAATGTTAATTATTCCCTTTTGATTGCTACCTATATAAAACTTTTCATTATTACACTATTTATGTAAATTCCTGGTCAGAAGAAGAAATGTCTTCATTTATCACAATTAATTTTTTTGTGTTCAAGACGCAAAATGAAATAATTTATTTAATTCTAATTTTCAATGAATAAATTATTATCGTATACGTCCAAGTTTTCTGCAATATTTTGCGTCTGAAAAACTTGCTGAAATATTTATTTTATTACATGTATTTCAGTGAATTTTAAATTATTACTTTCTTCCATACTATTCTAAAAATGAATCTATCGTTTATTAGTTCTTGGTCTAATATTACAAATTTACTTGTGATGTCGATTTCCAAATTTTGCACCCTCAGATAAAAGATTTGCACCAAAAAATGAAATGCATTTTTTTAAAAATTATTATTAAAGGGTTCTTTTTTTGTTCCAATGGGGCTGCGTAAGAAGCCATTTGACTTTTACCAGACTTTGGGGCATCAAACCCCGACCAGGCATCAGTCTTTCATGTGCCATCATTAAGGCGCTAATGTATGACACATGTAGTTTCCAAAAGATGGAGGCACCTGAACTCTGTTCGATGCGAAACTGCTCTAGGAATTTAATTTTGATGGGGGAATTCAGAGCCAAATGAATACCCTAAGGTTCTTTTACATGCCGCATACTCATACGACATGGGTGCTGATGATTTTTTGCACCTCGAAAATCCACCGACTGGCCACCCCAGTCAGAACCTGAGTCAAATTATCAAAAGCCCAAACTCAAAATTAATTTTGCCCCTCTTTTTTCATCAAGAACAAATTTTTTTGGGAAATGATAGTACGAAATAGTAAAATTACCTTAATTCAAAACAAGATAATTTGCCAGAATAATTTTCAAATGATATTAATTTTCCAACCCTTTCGATCGCCAACTTAAGACAGGGTGCTCCAAAAATATCAACCCATTTCCATGAAAACACTTATGTTTTGATTTCTTTCACTGATGTTATGAAGAAGCACTCTCCTAATAAGAAGAAATGAAGATCGCTTCCTGTGGACAGAATGGTAAAGCATATAAAGATTTCATTGTTAATCTTAGAAAAAAAAAAAGAACCAAGCATCTTTTGAAAAACGAACATTTAAAAAGTACCGACGTAAGTCTCAAATTTTTAGACAAAGAATGTTAAACCATATTTTTGTTCAAACGTGATACAAAATGTGCATCATAATTTTTTTTTTCAAACAAAACATAACTTTGAAGCTTTTTTTCTTTCCTTTTATGTAAAAGTTTCTTTTCTTTTCTTTTAAATGTACAGTACTCTTTCATTTATTTTAATACAAGAACACTTTTTAAACAGATTATTCTGCAAAGATGGTACAAAATAAAAAGCAGTATTTTTTTTCTGAACATAAAGAATAATTATAAAGTTTTTTTTTTTTTTAAATAGAAGTACTAAACAGCGTTTCATTTCTAAAGAAGACCAGCTTTGAAGTTTTTTTTTTTTTTTTTTTTTTTTTTAATTCAAAAATTGAGTCACTCTTACTTATTTTATGTCAACATTATTTTTTTTAATTGGAAAAAAAATATTTTCGCTAAAGAATATTATTTTAAATCTCATTATTTTTTTTAAATAAAAATTACTGTTTAAGCACAGCTCTTCCAGGTAACTTTGATTTATAATGTCTCCATTTTTAACTGTCCCACTCTTATTTTAAGTGTTTTATTATATTTTTTTACTGGTATAAAACGGAAAGAAGCACTCCTAAACTGCTGAACAAATATCCAAAATTGAGAAATAATAATTAAAATGATTTATTAGACTAGTCCAAAGCGATTCTTTCATTTAGGGTCACTTTTAGCTGCTTCGGAAATGGATGCAAAATGAACTATTTTAACCCATTAGGCGCCGCTATATGAACCACATTGAAAATACTTAAGTTTTCATGTGTTTTGATATTCAATACACATCTCTAATCATATGTAGCTGAAATTTCGCTAAAATATTTATTAGGTTAAGAGATATGGTATGGTCCCAAAATGGGAGACTTGGCGTTTAATGGGGACAACATACATATCCCTGCCATTATGTTGATACTTGAATAATTTCTGGCTAAATCCAATTAGAAAGCCCTAAAATCGCTTTTATATAATTAATATGGCTAGGTATTGGTACTTTATGTACATATTTAACATATTCAAGCTGTAAAATGTAGAACTTTTAAGTTTTCATGACACCCAATGCTATACATTTTGGGCCCCCTTGCAACAAAAGCTGTGGAGGCCAGCCCCAGAGGCTAGCAGTGTATATTTGCAACATTAATAAGTATTAGTATGCTAGTTATTTTCAATTTCTTGAAACGTTGGGGCCCTTAAAACGTCTCCCCCCTCCCTCTGCCCGTACATCACTCCGTGTCTGGTTTTCATTCTTGTTGCATTCCTTCTTCTTATACATTTTTGTACAAAACGGAACTTTTCCCACACATTTTACTACCTTTTAGCAAAAAGCCTCAGGATTTTCATACACAAAAAGAGAAGAGGTAGCTTTTTTTTATTAACCATGTAGGGGGATCGAGCAATGGTAAATGACAATGACATGAAATGTCATTTACCATTACACACTACCACACTATATAAAATGTATCTTATAAAATGGAACTAAGATATTTTTGGGCTCCCTGATGGTGTAATTGTGTTATTATAGGCAAGGGTTTTTTTTTTGCAGTCAACATTTCGGTTGCTTCACAACATGTTTGATGACATGATTTATTCATCATCATAATGTTTTTAAAGATAAATGTCTAGCATGCTTCGCATTGAAGAATTATCAACGGTCACACTTTCTCCGATTTCATCCAACAAATTACGATAAATGGTAAAAATATAAAGTGAGACAGTTATCGCATTATCTGTGATCTAAACGTTTCGATTAAAGTTTTTTTTCTCTCAACTATCTGAAAAGAATTTGGCGATTCACAAACAAGTGATACTGCACTCATCTTCTTGTTTAAAGCTAAAATATATTATTTAAATAGTGTTTGAAGCTCGTAGCAAAGTCAAAAATTCTTACTATATTTTTGATTAAAAAAAAGGTGGAGAAATTTCTCTATTGAAATTCAATCTCCCTAATTGAAGGGGGAGCGCCCTCAAGGGGGAGGGGAGCATGGAGCTGACTGAGCTACAAAATATTTTTATGGAGGGGGGAGGAATAGTTTTAAAGGGAATTTGAACTCTTTTTACGGAAATATCTTTCGTGATCTGTAGAAATTCAGAGAGATGCGTCATCCTCCTTAGGGAGGATTGGCACCCCTGTTTTTTCAGAACTTTCTTCTAAACGAATGGAATGTTACTTGTTTTGATAAAAGCACCTGCTCTTGACCTTGAACAACAAAAGAGTTTTTACAATGAGAAACTACAAAGGGGGCTGTGGCTTCAACAGGAAAAAAGGGGAGAGTTCATTCATGCAAAATGGGTGAGGACGATTTCTACTGGGCATGACTTGCTCTGCTAATCAGAACACGCCAAGTCTCCCATTTTGGGACTTCTGTAAATAAAGTCCTCTAAAACTACTTTAAATTATTTTCCTTGGCCCCTGTTTGTTGTGATTTGAAAAAAGGTCTATTGAGCTTCATATTCCATGTTCCAAATTTCCTGCATTTGCATTTATTATTTTTAGGGAATTTTTTCCCCGTGTAATGCAGAAACAAGAAATTTTCGCAAAATTTAGAAATTTTTCAAAAAAGAATTTGCATTCCAAACCTTTTTGAAAAAATTACCAGTAAAGTTTGGCTCTCTATCATTCATTTTAAAAAATTTCAAAATGATATCTTAATTACTTGATGAAGAAAAAAATCTTAACTGAAGGTTCCCAAAATGGGAGACTTGGCGCTTAATGGGTTAATAGAAGTGCAATTTTTAATGCGGAAAAATCATGTTTTTAAATTTTGAATAATAGCAAGTTCTAATTTTATAGTACCACAAACTCCCTATTAGATATTATATTGCATAGAATGGTATAACAATGTAAGTCGATAGATATTAACAGTAACACCTTCAAATCATTATTTTATAGTATCACAAACTTTCTATTAGTAATTATAATGCCCATAATGATATATTGTAGGTCTGTAAATATTAACCCCTTCAAATCAGCATTCAAGAGTACTGCCGTGGGCAGGTAAACGGCACTTTCGGCAGAAATAAGTTTTAGAGATAGTTGAAGAAACGAATTTTGGATTCAATACTAGCAACAAGGAAATTTTGGAAAACCTTAACGGTGGCACATGAAAGACTGGATAACGTATCGGGAGATCGCACTAGGTCTGCTAAAGGCTAAATAGCCTAAAACGCAGCCCCTATTAGACGGAAAAAAAATCAGCGGAAACCAAATATTCAAGCTTGTACAAAAACGTTTAAGTGAAATAGATGACAAAATGCAGAAAACCGCAGAATAAACGAGCTGATGTGTGCATCACATGACTTCCTTTTACTCCAATTTAATGTCATTTTCTCATTATTGGCAGTTTTAATATGATTCAATAGTTTAGTCTCTAAATATCACCAACAGTGGCCAAATTGAAAATGGATTTAAAAAAAAAAAATTAAATCGCCAAATTTGTTGCCAAGTTGGCGACAAAACTTGGCAACCAAAAGGCTGGCGATATCTTGCCAAGTGTCCGCCAAATTATAACACCACGTGAGTTTACATCGAAATTAACAATGATTTCCCTCAAAAAAGGGGCAAAAGACTCCCTTTAAAGCATACGAATGCAACCGAAACGGAAGGTGAACAACTAGACCCTACTAGGAGTCTATGTACCAAATTTCAACTTTCTAGGACGTTCCGTTCTTGAGTTATGCGACATACATACACACATACGCACATACATACGTACATACAGACGTCACGAGAAAACTCGTTGTAATTAACTCGAGGATCGTCAAAATGGATATTTCGGGTGTCTGTATGTTAATAAGCACATATCCACGTGCGGTCAGGTTGAAAAAAAAAACTCAGCATTCATTTGGGGGTGAGCAAAATAGAAATTAAGGCCGATTTTTGGGGGAAATTTTTTTCGCGAATACAATACTTCCTTTTTTGTAAAAGGAAGTAAAATCTGCAGTTACTGCCCTTTACCTGAACACGGCAGTACAATCATTCCTGTATAACAATTACGCATAGTCAGCAGCAAATGTAGCACTTTTAAATTTTGTCATTTTTTAGAATTTCTGGAGAAACACTTGAAGATGAACTTTAGTCTTCAGCTTCTACTTTCCAGCAAAAATTAAATCACAATTACAGTGAGTGAGTCATAACAAATTAAAGAAGAATAAATGTATTTTTTTAAATCATCTTGCATCATAAGAAAAGCTAATTAAAAGCAATAAATGTCATGAATTACTTACACTTGCTACGTACAATTCTGCCATGGGCCGGTAAACGGCAGTATCTGCAGAAATGAACTTTCGAGACATTTGAAAAAATGCTTTATGGGTTGAATACCAACAATAGGGAAATGTTGGAATTAAAAGGTTTTTTCGTGGTTTCATTTCAAAGAAAACTAAATAAACAAGCTTGTACAGTATAGAAAACGTACAAAAGAGGACAAAAATGCAAAACAAAGTTCATTGAGGCATTTGCAGCTACTACCCTATACCACGGAGTTGTTCTGTAGCCGTTTGAAAAATTGTTACTTGCAATTGTGAAAAGATATACATTTCTTCCAAAATTAAAAATTCAATTCACAATTTTTTGAGTCAAAACAGCTAGAGTTTTCCAATAATCTTTAATAAAACCTAATGCGCATCCTTAGGTGGCTGACCGGGAAGGGAAATAAAACACCTTCCGTGGACTAACAGGTGAATTCCAACCTCTACAAAGCGATGGCAACCATCGGCAGTCAAGAAAATAGTGAACATTACCATAGCAGTGATTTTGGCACATCGATCATTTTGACTTCAAATAGGCACGACACTTACCAACCAACCAAAAATACGTTATTTTCTTCCTCCCGAAAATGAACAGAGTTTTTCTACTTCTAAACGTCTAAAGATACTACATAAATACAAAAATTATTTATTTTTTTAAACCAGATTGGATGCTCACTTTGTACCCTAAATTTCCATAATTACTTGAGGAACTTATTGCTATGTATCTATACTAAGATCTGCTATTTAGGTTAGACTTTACAGTAAGTGTAATCAACATATTGCACCCTTCAAGGAAAGTAACACAACTCAAAATTTCCGTACTAACTATTGATTTAAAATCTACATTGTATGCTCTTTCTTGCTACAAAACTCGTACAAAGTTAGCTTACATTCATGCGTCGTGACGTAAAACTGATATCATCAATATTGACACATCATTAAGATTTCATTATTTAGAAGAACACATTTTGAGCTTTAAGTATGTACTAATATATCAGACAAGAAAAACTAACCAGTAAACATCACATCATAATGTTTTTACTTGTATTGTAATATTTCACACAACATCACTTAAACCTACTATTGCGTAAATCCAAGATTTGCTCCAATGCTGTTTTCTTGAGTTGTGTCACTTTCCTTGCTGAGGTGCGATATGAATTTAAGAACTACATATTACACTGGTAACTCTAATTAAAATGCATAATAATTTTATTTTTTCACTTTATACAGAATCTTAACCTAGCACATTTCGCAAGAAAACCACGACTCCTGATTTCTCGTGGAAGCTCAAAAATTCTTTCCCGGAACCCTATTGAAGCAGTGGAAAAATCGATAGTTTGGTGGAAGTACACAGAGCCCTTGGAGTTTCTGGAAAAATGCATTAATGTTTATTAGTTTGAATGTTTCCATCTAGCAAGAATCAGTACAAACAAAACTTTTCATTTCTTTCAGAGTATTTACAAATTTTTTTCATAAAACCTATGTAGCAAACACTGGATCAAGCGACAGCTTAACTGGTGTAAGAAGTGTCCTTTGAGTTCTTGAGCAAAAAGCTCTAAAGTTATTACTAGTTTCAATTTTTCAATTTAGTAAGAATCAGTACAAACAAAAATTTTCATTTCTTGTTGAGCATTACAGTTTTTTTACGAATCCCACGCAAGAAACACTAGATCAATCCATAGTTTAAGAGATGTACGGAGTGCGCTTTGAGTTTCAGGACAACTAAATCGATTATTTCAGAAAGGGCGTACGTCCAATAGATTTCCGTAGGACTTATGCCCTAATCGATTCAACTGTCTTAAAGCTATACCAGTTTCAATTTTTACATTTTTGTTAAATGGAAAAAGTGAAACAATCAGCTGAGATTCTTATCTGTACTGATCTGTAGATTCTGATCACTGTAGATCAGAATTTTAAGAATCAGTACAACCATGCCTCTTTATCTCTTGTGGAACCCTTAAAATTGTGTCATGGAGTTCCCTTGTTTTCCCGTAGTTAGGAAACGTTGGAATAATTGATAGTTGGATAGAAGTAATGATCTTTCAGTTAAATGGATTCGCACAATTTTCGGGCTCCTCACTACGGTGACTAAGTTTAATGTAAACTTTAAGACCAGACGGTAAAACACATGAAAATTCAATTATTTTACTGCATGAATTTCAAATGCTATTCATTAAATAACTGCGAAGAGAAGCAACATACTAGATAAATAAGTGCCGTTAATCTCTTTTTAATTGGATATCCCGTTCTAACAAACTATTGATTTACTGACTGAATAATTTAACAGCAGAATCAAAGCAAATTATCAATTAAGATAATTGTGAGTTTTTTCTAATAGTGTTTTAAATTAAGTACACGATTTCATTCATCGATAAAAAATGATAAAAGTAGTAGTTTTTAAATTCTTGAAAGGCATTTTTAGAAGAGAAAAACAGTTTAATTAATGATCAATTAAAGCAGCGAGAATTTATTTTATTTACACAAATATATATATTTTTAATTTTGGCTCTCTGTAACGTTAGAAAAGGTGGAATACATAATTTCAAGAAAAATAGTTTCACCCAAATTTTATAAAATTAAGAAAAACACAAAATTAAAAAAAAAGTTTTAAATTTTTTGAAATATAGTTTGGCTACAGCTGCTACTGAACCAGTTTGAAACAATCTTCTAACTACATTCTTTATATACGTACACGCAGTGGCGTAGTTAGTGTGGGGTGGAGGGGGCGGTCCGCCCCGTACAACACTATTTCGGGAGCGGCAATTTGACACACTTGATGTTAAAAAAAAATAACTTAATTTCACATTAAGCAAGTTAGGCTTTCTGCCTGAAGTAGCGTTTTTAGGATGTCTTTTTCAAAAAGTTTCCAAGAAAGAGCCGTCTGACTTTCCATTTTTTGGTAAGATTTGGCTACCCCTTAACGCCCCAAAAAATATCCTACAGTTGCGTTTTCGAAACTTCGGTATCGAAAATGTTCCAAAAAGAGTCCGCGAACTTTTCCCTTTCTCTTAGCGTCACCAAGAATAGCCTAAAATGGAATTCAATTTTGAAAATACTTTGGGAGGAAGTCCCTGTTTTCCTCATGCTTAAAATTGCGTTTTTAACACTTCAATTTCGGTAAATTTGCTTAAATACAAATACAAATACAAAAGTGACGACCAGCAACAGGCTCTGGGCCCAGCTAGACTGGTCCTAGTAAATTTACAATCCCCAGCGAAGATCAATGGCCCTCTTAAAATTATCTACTCCCTTGCGCATTACCACCTCTTCCGGTAAGCTGTACCAAGGTTCCACTACCCTGCTAAAATAATAATTTTTCCTAATATCCATGCTAGCCTGAGATTTAAATAGCTTAAAACAATGACCCCTTGCCCTGTTTTTAGTGCTAAACTTCAGCCCTGTAACATCTTTCATTTTAATAAATTTAAACAACTGAATCATGTCCGCTTGGTCTCTTCTTTGCTCAAGACTGTACATTTTTAGCCTTCTAAACCAGGAATCATAGTCTAAATGAGAAAGTCCATTTATTAGCGTTGTAGCCCGCCTTTGAACCGTTTCCAATACATTAATATCTTTCTTAAGATAAGGAGACCAAAACTGAACAGCATACTCCAAATGAGGTCTTACCAAACTTCTATATAAGGGCAGAAGAATTTCTTTAGATTTGTTTGAAATAGATCTATTGATAAACCAAACATCTTATTGGCTTTGTTACTAGCTATGTTGCACTGTTGGCTGAACTTTAAATCCTGACTTATTAAGACGCCCAGATCAGAAACTTTTTCTGCCTGACTAATGACTGAACCTTACAAATAATAACTTGTACACTTATTTCCATGCCCTAAATGTAGCACTTGACATTTCCCAACATTAACAGCCATACCCCATTTATCAGCCCACTCCGTAATATGATCTAGATCCTCTTGCAGCTGATTTGCTTGTTCTTCATTTTCTACACTCACCATAACTTTGACATCATCAGCAAAACAATTCATGTTCCCAGAAATATTTTTATAAATATCGTTCATAAAAACAATGAACAAAACAGGCCCTAACCTTGATCCCTGAGGAACCCCGCTTAAAACCTCACTCCAATTAGAATAATTTCCTCTTACAACTACCCTTTGTTTCCGTCCGGTCAGCCAGTTTTTTACTCAAATGAAAGTTTTCCCTCCTATTAAGGGATCCTTTTAAGGGTCCGCCGACCCTTTAACGCCATCAAAGAAGGACTGAAACTAACTTTAACTTGAAAATAAATTCGGGAGGGGGAACCCTAATCCTCCTTTCCTAATTTACTAAAAATTCACATTACTAAAAATTGTCAAAAATTGAGATTCCCGATGAAGACATGAACTTTTTTTTCTCATCTGTGAGAAACATATGGAAATAAATAAATTTTCTTTCGTCTTACATTAAGTTTCCGTTTTATTCAAAATACTTTTGACCGTTTAAAGAATTAACATTTTTTCAACAAAAGAGCGGCAAATAGAGAGACCGCCTTGGGCAGCAGAATCTGTAGCTACACCGCTGCGTACACACATATACATACTCATGATAAAATGCTAATGTATAACATTGTTCTAAAAAGAGCTATTTGTTTAATGTGAGTAAAACAGTTATACAAGTATATTAGATAAATTACTTGTATATTAAGTATAATCGAAAGTTAAATTAAATGGAATATTAAACAGTTTTTAAATAAAGCAAAGGAAAACAAAATGGAAAGTTTCCAATCTCAATTGAATTTTTTTATCTCAATTTATATAATATTGGGTTTTATTGTTGATTAATATTCCTTTTGGTTGCACTACATATATATATATATATATATATATATATATATATATATATATATATATATATATATATATATATATATATATATATATATATATATATATATATATATATATATATATATATGCAGTGATAATTTCAAACCATTTGTGAATATGCTCCTGGCTCACAAATCAGAAAAGTAACGAAATGACTAAAAATGCATTTCAACAACCCCTTTTCCCCAAACTCGCTTCAGAAAATTGACGAAAAGTTACTTTTGTTCGCACTGCCAGCAGATTCCTTTCATTTAAAATTCGCTGTCTCCTTAATTGAAACAATTCCGCGGCAGAAATAGAGTTCTGACCACTCCGTTCCGAGCTGTGACATCAAAGGGTGGATCGAACATAGCCTTTGGCATTCCAATTAAAATATGTGCTCGGTCCCCCCATATCCACGCTGGCTTTTCCAAGTTATTAGCGTGGCCGTTCGTGCTGACACCGACTTGAATAATTGAAAACGTCCACTTTAAATGGAAATGTTGCAACCGGTCAATTGTATCGAGGCATGTACTTGCGGCTGAAGATTACGCTGTGCGGAATGGCAACACTTAGATGTCATCTGCAGTTGGAATTGTTAAGTGAGGATAATGGTCTTTAGTTATGAATTTGATTTTAGGCTTTTTTTTCCGGAAAGGGTTGTTGCTGTCGACTGGAATAAGATGTTTAAGGGATACATTTTAAATTGAATTTTGTGTTGTAGTCAGTTACTTTTTCTACAGAGCTACTGTCATAATTATTGATCATGAGTATTTTTGAATAGTACATGACAAAACTAAAATTTAAGCATTTCCAACCAAAGTTTATTTTATCATTATTATTTTTTATTTAGAGTAGTAGCTCTTCCACATAGAATTCATTGACCAGAGTGCGCATAGATAGTACACTCAGCACTGACGTATGAAGAGAGAGTGAAATGTAAAAGTACCACCAGATATAATATAAAAAGTTAAACTATAAAAATGTAAAATGTAGAAGTGCAACCAGGTATAATATATAAAGGTAAACTATAAAAATGTAAAATGTAACAAGGTAAAAAATAAAAAGGTAAAATGTAAAAATGTACAAATAAAAATGTAAAATTGAAGAATTGTAAAAATATAAAATGTAAAAGTACAAAATGTTAAAACAATCAAGGCACTTAAGGGGGTCCGGGACACAAAAATCCTCAAATTTTGCAATTTTTTTTTATAATTTGAAAAATTGCTCCGTTTTTTTCTGCTTAAGAGGACGTTTGAATCTTGTTTCTACCTTAAATAGAACGAAAGTTATAGTTATTTTTGTTGCATGCATCTAACGAATATGTACATAACTTTAAAACTTTAAACGCGTTTTTCTCCATGATGCAATTTTTCCCGATTTCTTGCATTCAAACTCTTATAAGTCAAGAACCGATAGAGATAAAGTAATGAAACTTGGAGCATATCTTTTTCAAGCAATTTACTTTAATTTTTATTCGGCGAATTTGAAAAAAACGTTTACTGCAAAAATTATGATTTTTTTAAAAAAAAGTATCTTCGAATTTTTCGAAATTTTTCTTCAAATATTTTTTATTTTTTATTGAATCAATATTTTTAAAATCGCCGAATAAAAACTAAAGCTTAGATATTTGTGCATACTTTTTTGAAAAAAAATTGAAAATTGACCAACAATATTTTGAGTTATAGCAATTTAAAGCAACCCCATTTTTTTGAAAAAAACTAATTAAATTTAAATAAAAAATTTTTTTTTCATATTTATGTTATGATTTTGCTTATTAAATAAATGATGAATCAGTTCAAAAAATTTCAAAACTCTAAAGTACATAATAAAAAAAATTTCAAAATGTGTCCCGGACCCCCTTAAAAAGGTCAATCAGTTTGTAAGTCCGTGTAGCTTTTCTCTCGTCTTCCAATATTTTTCATATGTTTTATTTTATTTTACAATTTTCAAAAAACTTTTCAATAAAACAGTTAAAGATCATTTGGAAAAAAAAAGCAATACCAGCATTCGATTTTCTCAATACCTTCTTACTATTTTTAGCTAAAAACTATTTTTAATGATTGAATTATTAAAAACTTTTACACTTGTTACAGGGTAAGTAATTAAATTTAATCACTTGCCTATTAAA
This sequence comes from Uloborus diversus, assembly GCF_026930045.1. Classification (NCBI taxonomy): domain Eukaryota; kingdom Metazoa; phylum Arthropoda; class Arachnida; order Araneae; family Uloboridae; genus Uloborus; species Uloborus diversus. The sequence goes on along the minus strand of NC_072738.1, from coordinate 9,390,147 downwards.
AAGCACAATGTTCACTCTACAGGGTGAAAAAAAAAATCTTTGATCTTGGACAAGTTCATTTATAATTGAGTTGAAAGAGGAGAAACTCTTTTCAACTGGCACAATTCTACGTCAATCTTATTCAGTTCAAATTGAAAGTTAAAGTTTCAGTTGTTTAAAGGTACATTGACATCAACATTGAAGACTTGGAACTGTAGCCATAAATGAAAGAAGTTTAATACATTTATTTAAATTGTTACATTTATTTAAATTGTTGCCGGAAATGTAATCTGTTTGTGTACCGAAATAGAAATTTATTGAAACAAATTGCTTCTTTTTTATTTATTTATTTATTTTGCAAATAATGAAAAAAAAATCATCATCGATAGAAATACATAACCACTCGTCACGATTCCTAACTTTTGAATTCCCCAACTTTATTTTCAAGTGGTTTTCCTGCTCGTTTAGATGCAGTTAAACATGGCATAACAAAAGGATGCTTTTCAAATGTTTTGAAACTTATCGGGCTTATTATAACGTATGATTTACAGAGAACGCCGCAATATTACTAATTTGTAGCAGCGTTCAATCTGAACTGACTGTATATTCCGAATTTTTCATATTTGTTGGTACATGAACTGTAACCTCTTCATAAAAAATAAGATTGTATACATGAGTATACATGAGTATACAATAAGGAACCTTAGGAAAGAGTGCTATTATTGTCCTACAACTCACACAGTGTTCAAGTATGCTGTTGATACTGACTAAGTGTTTTTCAATAGAGTTACATTGCTATTAATTTCAGTTAGTTTTTTTTTGTTAAAATGTGTCTTAAACTATAAAAACGTAAGAATTTAATGAAGGCAAAGTAGGTTTTAAATCATAAGTGATTGAAAAATGTAACTTAAAACAGTTCAAGAAATAAAAAAAGAAGAAGAAAAATTAGTCTTGAAAGCAAGGGATACCTTGTAAAATTTATGAAAATGATTATGTTACCAAAAGATACATGTCCTCAAAATATTAACTAGTGTCAGCAACATTCAACAAAGCTTTGCTCAATTAATACAAAACAATAGTGTTTCTTTAAATACCCAACCCCAAAACCGATTCAAATAAATTCGATTCATAAACATCTAAAGAAAAAAAAAGCAACTACAATTCCGCGTTATCCTTTGTCCCTGAACCACAGAAACTGTTTATAACAGCAAAGCTTAAATAGAACAGGCCAAACGAGACTCGGAAACAATACATATCATCCGAGTGTCGAGTTACAGTCGAGTTAAAAATGACTCTAGTCGCATGACCCAACCATGCGAACCATGAACTCATTTGTCCCAAGAGAACATCTGTACGCACAAAAAGTCTACTGTCTGTGAAATACCGTTTCCACATGAAGTCTCCACAACGGAAGCTGATTGAAATTTTTGCGGGTGGTCTTGGTTGCGGGGGAAGGTTGAGTTACTCTGTGGCTGAAAAAAAATTGGAAATGTCAACGCAGGAAGTTCATTAGGTGGATAATGAGTCCCTTATTCTGTCTACGCTTCGTGTCAGAGAACCGATTTGACAACAGCTTGGATTTTGTTACGTCGCAGTCCTTGTCCTGAACAGAAGGTAGGGGTCCTTTTTGCTCCGAAAATTGAAACGTTGGGTTGGAGATGGCTGGCATGAGATTGAGGTTGGTGCTGCTATTCGGAAATGCAAATCGATCCTCATTATGCCAATATCAGGTACGATAACACTCATGTACCATATGACATTGCAATGTGAGGAGGGGTTCGATTAGAATTAATCGAATTACTGATCCTAAAACGTTGGTGTATATAAAGGGTGTCCCAAAATTAACGCAAGATTTGAATTTGTCACCATTTTTTCCATAAATTGTTATCAGCCATGAAAAAAAGAACAATTTGACAGTTGAGAGTTTAGAGTTAGTAAAAATGGGGTGTTATTGTACCATACAGCTAGAGAGAGTGAAACATTTCAATTACTGCATGAGGCATTTAAATTTCTTCTATAACCAGCCTCAACTTTCATTATTTTTGAAACAATTGTTCAATAATGAAAGCGCGTTATTGTATCGTATAACGCTCCATTTTTGATTACCCTAAACTCTCAGCTGTCAAACTGTTCTTTTTTCAGGGTTGCCAACCATTTATTGCAAAAATGGCGGCAAATTCAAATCTTGCGTTAATTTTGGGACACCCTTTACATACTAGGATTGGTAATACAAATGCAAATCGATCTTCTTTATCTGAATAGCAGATACAACGATGCTCAACTATTGAACAGGGGCGTGGGAGTACGAGAGTGCCTACGGAAAAAAAAAATATTACGATATTGAAAAAACTGTGCAAATTATGAATATGTTCTTAATTTTTAGTTTCAAGAAAGGGAAAAAAAAATGTTAAAAACTGAATTCGAATCTCCCGTAGACTTAACATTGACACATGTCAGAGATAAATGTGACTGAATCAAAATTATATCAATTAAAAACGCAAATATTTTTACCAAGGTTGCAAAATCAAACTCGACTTGTAGAATTTTACGGCCTTCGACTCCGACTCCTGTACTTCAAAATCAGTCCAACTCCAAAACTCCGCAGCTTGGCAGAAATAGACTCAAAGGGGAAATGACAGAATCTGCCTTTTGGAGTTTTAAAGTCTTCGACGTCCACCTCCTTTTGCCCAAAATCAGTCCGGCGCTCACTCCAACTCCGACTTTGAGCAATGATTTTAACTGTCAAATAATGAACGTTGAGATGATTTGCTTTTTTAATCTCTGTATTTTTGACAGCGGGAATTAAAAGGAAATTTGGGGTACTTTATTGTTTAAAAGAAAGAAAGAGCTGTGATTTTTGAGAAAAGATTATTTGCAACTCCAATAAACTATAGGGGGCGTTGCAGCTACTGTCTAATGGTGGACGAAAAAGGTAAAACAAACAAATGCCGTAGCTTATAACTTACTTTGAAGCTTAGTGAATGACAGTAATTTTTTATCGTGTTTGTAGGAAGCTTTCTTTTCTTTTCTTCTAAAATCACACTACACCACAAACTGTCTAAAGCCTGTAATTTACCCCAAACAAAACACGTGGAATGGAATGTTTTACCTTTTTCGACAGTATTGTTGATCACCGCAAGGTGGCGTATTCGAGCTCTGGAGTTGCAAATTTATTTAAGATTACATTTTATTATTATTATTTTCTAACTAAAAGTATACTTCAAAAAGAAAACATGGCAACGGGAGAAAAATAAAACCAGAGGCGCTTTATTTTTACCCAAACGAAAAAGCAACAAACAATTTGGTGTTTTTTCCTTTTTGGATAAAATATTTATTTCAATGTGCTTTTTATTTCTACCTTTTTTTTTTTTTGGGAAAGCGATTGGTGTTTTTTATTGCCAAAAAATGTATATTAGCTTCATTGTTTAAAGGGTACTACTACTTCATTTGCTCGTTTATTTCTTTCTTACGTCCATTTCAAATCAGATGAGAGCGGCATATTTTGCTTTTGCAAATCAGCTTAAAATGTTAAAAAGGCGTGTTTGACATATTTTGCAGTCTTAGCCAATTGATAGAATATCGATCAGAAGCTAGAAAGTCGATGTTGGTATACGGGACATTAGGCTTGTTCAAATCTGGACGGAACTTGTTGTTAATATTTAAATTTGCATTTTTTATTTTGCTTTCGTAATACCTTTACACACAAAATGTAAATAGTTGAGTCAAAATAACAACAATTTTACTTATTTTATTTTATGCGAATTAATGCTTAAGTCATGTAATAATATATATATATATATATATATATATATATATATATATATATATATATATATATATATATATATATATTAAAGCAAATTGATTCCGTGTTTCGAAATGAATTTTTTACAGATAAATTGTACTTTTCAACTCTGAGCTGAATACGAAAATTTTAATATTTAACCTCTTGAACTTATTATATTTTACAATTAATATATCTGAGAAATAAGCTTGACCTTTGATTTTGGTGTATATGCCTCGTCTGCTGGAGGGTTTTTAAAAAAATGAATAAACTGTAAGGGCTTTTAGTAATTAAAATACAAAACTACTTCACATTTTAAAATTACTATTGCAATATTCTTACTACTATCGTTAGTAAAATTATTATACGAAAGTAGTCAATTTAAGTAATCATGTTAGTTGAAAGATCAGCCGTGAATTCAGAACCTTAAACCTTACTTAAGGCCTGAACTAGATAATGTCAAAGAAATAAATTCACTATCGTGACTCTTTAAGGCGATAAGGAGCTTTCAGATGAATAAAAATTGGTCAAACAAACGTTTTTTCATTCATTATATTTTTAAGAGCTAAACCTTTAGCTGAACCGTTTAAAAAAAAAGAACCGAATCGGTGGAAAACTGGCGAAGTTATGACACTTTTTGTAGGAGCACGTCCCTTTTTTTTACTAAAAAATGCACAAAAGAAATGCATATAAAATGCATAAGTAAAAAAAAGCATATAATATTTAATTTTTTAGTAATAATACCATTTCAAATGAATCGTAAAACCTTATTTGTGGTAAATTTATATTAAAAACTAAATTGTTTATTCAATAATGAAATTTGCAATAGTAGAATAGAATATGTTGATTTCCAGAAAACCTAATTTTCGACATAATTACAAAATTCAAACTGCTCCTCGCAAACGAATTATTATTTAAATTTGCTGGAAATTTTATGCCAAGTATTTAAGTGGTTTGTTAACATTTTGTTGTGAAAGATTTTTCTGTTTGATTAGTTTTGTGGAGTATATTTGTATATTTGCTATATTTTATTGAAACATGGACACATTTTATCGAAAACGTCTAGTTTTTGGCTTTTTTTTTTTTTTCATTATTTACCTTGCCACATAAATTTTAAAAAGAAATTCCAACATCCTAATTTCGGTTGTTTTACGTATTATATTTAGTTAGTATTTCATAAATTTGATGAATTTTCGTTTGCAAGGAGTAATATGACAAAAGCGTTATAAAATCTAAAATTTTAAATAAAAAAATTAAATTTTAAAATAATTCAATGAAATTTTATATTTGAGTTGGTATTAGCATCATGTAACTACGGTGAAAATTTCAAAGAAATTCATTGAAAATCACTTTTAAAAAATTGAAACCCCCGTATCGCCTTAACCCTGCTACCAGTTTCCCACAGGAGCGACAGATGGCGCAAACTGCACTCTTTTTAGAAAGAAGAGAAAATAGTTTTTTTTTTAACACTCTTGGGCAGAAAAAATTATTGTCATCAAAAAAATAGAAAATTTTCAGCGTTGATAAAACAGGGGGCCCACAAAGTGAGGTCCATGGCGCAGACTGCGCCACTGAAATTTTTTAGGCGCGAGAGGCTTTAAGGGAATTTTTTTACCTTTTATCGAGGCCTCATTCTAGGGGTACTCTAACATTTAAGGGTGTGCGACATCGCACTTGGAAAAGGGGGGAGTGCTCTCTATATACAGTAAACTCCCGATTATTGGCTGTCGGCGCGGTTTGGACTACCCGCAGGTCTTTTCACAATATTAATTTTAAAACTTATGATTGTGTTGTTCGTTTTTAGATTTTACATATATATTTTATACTCAATGTTAGTAGATGCAATGTGTCATTGTTTTTAGTTATAATTTAAATGTATGTGTGAGTGTTATTAATATTTTTTAGCTATTGTATACACGCAGCATCGTTTTGTACCCATTATTTGGATTACCCGCGGTTTTCGCGCCAGGCTATTCCGCGGATAATCGGGAGTTTATTGTTTTGCTCGTAGTAGAAAATTAAAAGGTCTTTTGGTTCGCCTGTATATTTACAAAAAATGTATTTCTCGCCAATTGACTTGTCCATGTTACGGTTCCACGTTATGATAACTTGGTAATTTACTCGTCCATCTTATAATAATTTTACTCTGGAAAATGTTCTTAAAATTGAAATACAAAAAGAACCACATCGAATTTTCAAAAAGTCGCTTCGAGGTGCACATCCCCATGCTACAAACTAACTTTGTGACAAATTTCATGAAAATTGGCCGAACGTCTAGGCGCTATGCGAGTCACAGAGATCCAGACATCCTCCAGACAGAGACTTTCAGCCTTATTAGTTATTAGTAAAGATTAATCTGGCCGCGCGAGACTCAGTTTTATTGTAAGCACGAACATTATGCACATAACTGAACAAATTCACGGAGGCCTCATGCGGCACCAGGGCAGCACGTTCGCCACCTCTGGTTTATAGAGTTTCAAGAACTTTATAGATTACAGCAAGTCAAAGGTTACTCAGTAGTAGATTACAGAGTCAATGGAGGCTCTCTTAAAAATGAGACCTTTTCAACGAAAGCTCTACTATTAAATATCTATTGTTTTAGATGTCTTTAAAAAACTATACAATTTTTTAAAAACTTTAAAGTTGTAAAAAAAAAAAAACTTCAGACAAAGTTCATTTTAAATAGTTTTTGGTTAGAAAATGTCTAGACGATAAAAAAAAAGTAGGTTTAAATACGATTATTCACAGCTAAATAACATTTTAAAAATCGATCAACTCATTAAAAAAAATACTTTGAGGAAGTAATTGAAATCTTCAATAAAAATCAGGAACAGTACTTGCATGCTTTCCCAATCTGATAATGGCTTTATCAACAGATGGTCTTGTCCTTCGATTTTGTACAGTTCCTCGAAGTGAGGAAGAAAATCCATAGAATTCAGATAAATGATGCCGACTTAATTAACCTTCTTTGGCGGGTCATCATTCACAGCTTCGAATGAATCGGAGAATGACTGGTGGACGGAATTCCCTGTTTGCGGAACGAATTAAAAGACATCGACAGTTGGAGAAATCTATGGAGAGCGCGATGATGGATTTTGAAGGTGTTTTTTTTTTTTTTTTTCCTTGGCGTCACCGGATATATATGTTTCCACTTTTGCCAAATATGATAAAAGGACCAGTAGCTATGTCTCTGTACTTGGTTGGATGATCATTATTTGGAAGAAATAAACAAGTTAAAAGAAGATTGTATGTTTCTCAGTTATTTGGAGATAGTTTTTATTACTTGGTCTGTGTGTTGTGTCCATCTATTGTGCAACAAGACTTTCCTGGGGGAGGGGGGGGGGGCACGGGGGAGGTCCTGAAAGAACAAAGTGGACATGAATATAGCCTGAATCGTTCATGTTATATGAAGTAAAATCGGCTCATTGCAGTTCATACGAGCCTATTTATTAAACTACTAGAATTGACACTTTGAAATGAATTTAAACCATAGGATAAGGAGTTAACCACCTAATTTCTCCCCTTGTGTGCTCCGATGGATAGTTGGATAGAAAGATTTATGCATTTTATGTCAGGCTGCGGTGGAAAAAAATTATCTCGACGCTTAGTTTCGTAAGAAATTCGAAAACTAAGTGAAGCGTGTTGCTGCAAAAGTAGGTATCTCCAATTATAATTTTTCACACAAATGTGTTTGTGTGTTTTTCAGTTTTTTTCCCATTGCAATACTTAGGTAAGTCAGCAACTTGAGAAACTCAGAGTTTGAAAATGGTAACCTAAGTGGTTTAAACAAAACCGGAAAAGTAATAGTTAGTCATACGGTTTTTTTTTTAATTGTTCGAAAAATTAATATATACACCACAAAAATGTGGCTCGTACCTCAAACTTAGTAGTTGAACAGCGATCTGTGGTTTTTATAACAGTCGAAATATTATTATATATTGCTGCTAATTACATATTATTATTGCTATTTATATGTTTTTTTTCCCCCTGAAGAAATGTCAATCTGAATTTAGCAACAATACTGACAGTCTCGAAGCAGACCTGAAATTTCTTGAAATTACAAACTAGAGGAGTCTATGCAAAAAGAAGGCAACCTGGAAATCGATTCTGCGGAAGGCCATGGCCCACCCTGGCCTAACGCGCTATTGAAAAAGACGTTTTTTGAATTAAAATTTGAAGTTTGTCTTCTTGGGAGCATTTAATATTAAATAGTTTCAACTGCACAACATAACCAGAAGTCATTGGTCACTTTTAATACTAAACATATATTTAAACTTCTAGAGAAATAAATGATAATCGCAGCTCTCTCTGTCCGGTAAATGGTCAGTCACGTGTGTATTTAGGGCAGCAACAAAAATTGAGGACGAAAACAATTTTTTGATCACCGAGTATCATAATTTAAATGGAATTTCATATAATGCACATTTCATAGAATAGGCTACTGGCGTTTTGTTCTACGCTTTTCCGTAAAATTAATACACAGGGTATGAATGACTAGTTGTCTGCACCCAACCAGTAACGGGCAGATTTGTCTTGCATTTCCAATATCAAGTTATTAGTTTATATTAGTTTTTTCTGATGAACTGGAACTGTAACATCACAGTTCATAAAAAACTTCAAATTAAAAAAAAAACTTTAACCATGTCCTTAACTAGTCATTTACCCTAAATTCCCGAAGCCACAAAAGTTTCTTATAAAAATTGTCAAATTAGTTTTTATGTTTTCTTCCGCAAAATTTCACCAAACATACACACACTCGACGATATACTCGGCTATCTTTATACTGAAGCTAGAACAAAAGAACCTGAATGTTTGAAAAACATTTCTTGATGCAAATACCAGAAAACAAAAAGAGCATTTTTGTGCCTCCTAATTTCGTAGTCTACGGCACTATACCTGTGGGAAAAAATGAATTCTTGTCAATCCGGTGGTTCAGTGATAGATTCAGATTATCACGACTCGAAGAAAACTTAACATCTTTATTGAAGACTATGTACATATTTATCTAATGGTGATAAAACCAAACCATTTATTCTAAACAGCGAATTACTCGCTTCCACGGAGCTTGCGCCCGTGTTCCGAATTCTATTCCATCTCTAAAACTCTCTCAGTGTTGCCACTAAATTTTTCCATAATCTACTTACTTAATTCATTAAGCGCTTGCAGCGCTCTCTATAGGAATAATAGGCGGGAAGGAGCATAGAGCTTAGGTTTCTCTACAATACCAAAGACTTCAGCAAGGTATCTCAGTAAGAAATCCCTGTGAAATATTGTGAAAAACCAGAAGAATAACGATGACATAGTGATTTGTATTTCACTTGAGCAAGCATTTTTTCCGTTCAATCCTCAAAGTAAACAAGTTTATTGAAAGTAATTACTAACATAGAATTGTACACGGAAAAAGTTGGTGACAAAAGTAAAAACTCTTGAAAGATGTTTCCTTTTTTTTATTTAAGAAATAAAAAAGTCTATGTTTCAAGCTTAGTAGTGCCTAAAAGAACCGTTTTTCAAAGCATAAAATGGCATCCTACCTGCATCTTAACTTTAAAAAGTGATAGTGAATTGCATTAATTAAATAAAACTAGATAACCACGTACTTTGAACAAAGGAGTGGTAATTGGTTAAATGTGGTAAAACTTAAGCTTCCAAATATTTAAGTGGATGAAATTATTTTAACTTCTAGTACTCATAATAATACTAATTTCCCTCTTAATCTTTTATAAATTCCATTATCTGTTGTTAAGAGAAAATATTTATCAGACAATCTTACATTTCTCGAATCTGCGTAGTTAATTGTTCAGTTTACAGAATAGATAACTGAAAACGGCAATTTATTCTAACTTGAATGCCTATTCGTGCAGAAATCATATTACGATTTTTTATTTATTTTCAAAGCTTCACTTGAAAATCGGTTTCAATTTTACTTTTTTCATTCTAATTCCACGCATCCTGTTTAGGAAACTATAATCACAAACAATTTTAACTACTTAATCTGCCAGACATATTTTTCAACCACTTTTTGTTTAAAAAACTCAATGCCTGTCTTAAAAAAAAGTTTTTCTAGCAATCACTATTCCAGAATGGGTATTTGATTGTGGTTTCAAGGGTTTCGAATGCTAATATGTATAATTTTACTTGGAATTCATCCATCATAAAACAAAAACTATTGACAAATTTAATTTGGTAGTCAATAGTAAAAAAATCGATAGAAAAACTAAAAAACCCTTTATACCTTAATGGAAGCACACACCTGTATCATACCCGCATCCCAACTCTAAGAACTAAAGAACAACAGTAAGTGCTCTTCCTCTATCGATGAAAAAACCAAAAACGTCTGCCAGAACTCGAGAAGAAAAAAGTATTCCACGAATTCGATTCGAAAGGTAGAGAGAGCGGTACTACATTCGACTTTTTTTTTATTCTAAACTCTCCAGCTACACGAATTACCACTTAGCGGCGAACGATTTTGAAGGGTTAACGGCGTAAAATGGATGTGGCCTGAAAACCCGTCTGTGTCATCTAGTAACACAGCTTGGAAGAAAGCGGAGGAAATATAGCTTTAAATGATCGCGGATGCAAGGCAAGGGAATACCCTCTAAATGTTCTCTTTTTTCGATAGACTTTAGAAGGTCATTTGCAAACGCAGTTCCTGTGTTGATGCCGCGAAGTGGATTGACCAGCACGAACAAGAAGAACTAAGAAGTTGAAAGAGGGAAGAATAAAAGGAAAATAGTGTGCAGCGGCATTGAAAATTTGTATGCAGAATATATAGGCCATACTTAAACGAATATTGTGTTTGGGATAGAATCATAGCTGGATGAGATATACAGTAACCCTTCGTTATATCGTGCTTGTTGTGAGATAAGAAAAAAAAAGCGCGGTATGTAAACAAAAACGCGATACAACCGAGTTCATTAAAAGAAACAATTTAATCAGTGTAAAAATTAATTACATGTGTCACTACGAGAATATTAGGTTTTTTTTTTTTTGTATTAGGACGAGTTTCTTTAAAGCATCAAAATAAATTTAGTCTACCAATTTTTCTTTAAAAAATACGTAAAAAATATTTTTATTCTTTTATGGTGGAATATAAAGAAGCAGTTTAAACTGTAACGAAGTAAGCGTATGGAACACATGCCAATTTTGTTTATTGATCAACAAAACTGGAGAAGAAAAATTTTTCTGGGAAGAAAATATTTTTTCTCAGAAATATTTATAAAAAATTCTGTGATGTCAAATGCAAAGCAACACTTTTTCTGGTAGACAAACGAAAAGCGCGATATAACGAGGTGCGATGTAACAAAGTGCAACTGTAATACAATGCAAGGTAGGCAGAAAAAAATGCCAAAACAAAAACTTGAATTTTACTTATAGCAGTAAGAAGCAAGGAAATGTAAGTGGACATTTTAAAGTTTTGACAAATACGCGTTTAAAGTTTCGGTCCTAGGTATACTTTCAAAGAAAACCTTTTCTAAATCATGCTGTACAGCACCTCCTACCAGGGCTATAAGTACTAGCTCTTGCACCAAAACAGAGGAGGGGTTCATCTACAATTTGTACTGGTAATGTCCAAATTTTTAATTTTGGTACTAACATTCCTTTGCTCTTCACTGCCTCATTTGATCTTGGAATAAAACTACTTTACTCCACTTTTTAAACGGCTATCAGAATGAAAATTACGTAAAAAAATCATCAAATATTCAAAGATACTTTTCCTTCGTCGAGTGTAGTACAACTTGTTGATCTTAAGCTTTAAGACACAAATCAAGAAGCATTGCATTGTAAGAATAATAAAAAGCGATATTATACAGACAAAGTTTGCCAAAAAAAGGGGAGGAAACGAACACGGAAATAATTTTTCAATAGGGAACGAAATGAGTTTTTGGTTGAAAGGCATCCTACAAAAAAACAAAGATAGAAAGAAAAAAACCTTAAAAATATGTACGCAACTTTTTGAACATTATGTGCTTTTAAATTATGCTGTTTATAATTTTTATTCTTCAGTGTAAAGTAATTTATTTCTTATTTCTTTATCATCATGGGTTCAACTTTAATTATTATTCCTAATTTGAAACAGAATGCGCATTTTGGCAGAATATCATTTCATTTATGTTACTTCCAGTGCAGTGTTATTTACAGTGTAATTTATGTTATTTTTACAAACACGTTACTACTATACAACAATTATGTATTTTTTTACGAGATTTAAAGATAATCTTTAGTTCTGCTTAAACTAAATAACTGTTCTACTTCAAACTATAATAGTCCTATCCTCCTTTAAAGCCTTTTATATTTTCGAAACCCGTGATACTTCATCTAATTATAAGAGCACGTCTGACACCGATGGTTATCTTTGATTTTACAGCCACCATAATTTACTCTTTATTTTTATTGAAACTGACTCTTTCGAACATTTTGACGCCAAATTTTAAAACACTTTATTACAATTTAGTTTTACTCAACACGACACAACGAAGCTCGCTTTTACTTTAAATAGTTAAAGCGCCCAGTCTTCTGTTGAAAAACAATAATTAAGGAACAAATTTCAAAACAAAAAAATAAATAAATAAAATAATTTGCGTCAGCGTAATACAAAAGCCTTTCATCAATGAATGAAAGTGTGATCTTCAGTCATACAAGTGAAGTTGAGAAGACAGAGATAATGTCGTCGGAGCAGATGTCGAAGCTCAAATGTGTTTGCATTGACAAAAGGGTTCATTATTGCAAATCATAATGGGGTTGCTTTCTTCAGTCAAAGTACTATTTTTTGTCACAGAAATTGATAGAATAAGCAAAAAAAAAATACATGGACCCAGAAAATACTTTCATTTTCCCAACAGCTAATTTTTGATTATTTTTTAAAATGTCCGATTTTTCAAAGAAGGCGTGGTGTTTATGACGTCACACATGATGTACTTAGGCACATCTTTCTACCACGATTCCGCGTTATGATAATAGAGAAGCGAATTAAACAATTGCGATCTACGCTTGCTATCAACCATATCGTTGCCAGTACACGCGAGTAAAGATGCGAATTAAATATTGTGCTCTTCTGAATGGCAACAGTGAATACTATTTCATCATTTGTGAATTTGTTATTTAAAAAATGTTCAAATCCTATGTTTTTAAGCGTGCTCTTTCATAAAAAAAAAACTCTTAAAATTTTGGAAACGACCCCAAACGATCCCATTATAACACGAATTTACGAAACTACAGCATCATTAAGTTGCTTTATTATTCTTGTTTTAAATTGTTCTTGCACTAAAGTGTTTACATCTGCATAAGGGAATGTGGGGCAAAATGGAATGGTGAAATAATTACCGTTTCTAGCGCCACCTATCTGGTAATGTTTTAACTATGTAGTAACACCTGTAGGCAATTCCAGTCATTAAAATATTTCTCTGAAGATCAAAGCATATAACAATAGAAACCATTTTCAAGAATTGATACTCATATTGTAATATTTTGTTGTAAGTCAAAAACTATTTCTTTAATTAAAAAATGAAGTTCTTGTTATTATCATTTTAAATATTAATTGGGACGTACTAATAATCGGTTCAGTATTTATTTATTTAATGTTAAATACATTTTTATTTGAAATGTTTTGCACAAATAGTTCATTGCTTAAGTGGCAAAACGGATGAGCGAAAGTAAATTAATTTAGTGTCCTTACTCAATCATTTATTAAATCACTTACGTTTTCATTTATTAATTAAGTTATTTTCATTAAATAATTAACTTACTTACTCATCCACTTATTTTGTAATTCATTCTCTATTTTATCCACTCGTTTATTTTTTCTCATACATAAAGTAATTAATTTTATTCTTTCATTAAAAATTTAATTATCCTTTCATTTACTCATTTATTTAATCAAAACTACTATTAATTACCAAAAAGCTAATATTTTATTGGTAAAATATTTTTTCAATTTCCTCCATGAAAAAAAAACAATAAAAAATTTCCACTTTTTCTTGAACATACACAGCTATTGCCAAAAATGAAAAAAAGTATTTTGATACAAGTTTTGTTATAAAATACATTGTTCTTTCCTTGGGAAAACTATTTTTTAAAACAAATTTCCAATTGGTTCGTTTTTAAAAAGGTAAACTATCTTAACTATTTCACTTTGCCCTATATTCCACTACGTAATTTATCAAAACTTTCTATCAATTCATTGACGGGTAGCTGTACCATCAAATGGATAATTAGCTAACTGTATAATTTCGTTAAACTGGTAGCTGGGTTTTGGTAAGTAAACAAATTGGTGCATAAATAAGTACACATGTATATGGCAAGATTAAGAACCTTTAAAATATAATACAAAAAATTGGAACAAAATAAAAATAATTAGTTACTACATCGAACTAAGAGGATAGCTAAAGCTAGAAATGAATAACACGCAGGAGAAAATTGAGCAAAAATTTAAATACATAGGCAAAAAGGAAACTGATTCTTACAAAAAAAGGTTTTTACACGAGAAATACCGAGAGTACCAATAAGAGAGCATCTGCCGTCATTTCGGTTATTGACTATTCCGGACTGATGAGCCCATAACCGGGACGAAACGCCAGTCTCTGTCTTTCATAATCGAGTTGCGGGTAATTTGCGTGTAGTTCTGGCTTAAGGGTTGTAACTTACTGCTTAATAAAAAGACGTATGTTAAACAAAGAGACCAACAAAAAACGAGTTGATTGTGCATCACATGACTTCCTTTCACGGCCAATTTAATGATAATAGTACCTTGGAATAAGCAAAGAAACATTTCAAATATTTTTACCTCAAGTTTGTTGCGAACTGAAGCAAAAAAACGTTTTATACAGATTAATGTTCCCAATATTGGACATTTTAATGTGATTCAATGGTTTACTTTCTAAATTCGCCAATAGTGGCCAAAATAAAACCAGATTTTTTTTTAAACGCCAAATTTCTCGCCGAGTTGGCGAAAAAACTTGGCGATATATTGCCAAGTGTTTGCCAAATTATATCACCATTTGAGTTTGCATTGAAATTAAAAGGGATTTCCCCTGAAAAAGGTGTAAAAGACACCCTTTGGAACATCCGAATGCAACCGAAATGAGAGGTGCACAACTAGACTCCACTGGGAGTCTATGTACCAAATTTCAACATTCTAAGACATAGCGTTTTTGAGTTATGCGAGGTACGTAACCACATACACATATACGCACATACATACGTACATACGGACGTCACGAGAAAACTCGTTGTAATTAATTCGGGGATCGTCAAAATGGATATGTTGGGTGTCTATACGTTCTTAGGCATATATCCACGTGTGATCGGGTTCAAGAAAAAAAAAAAAAACTCAATATTCATTCGGGAGGCGAGTAAAATGGAAATTAAGGCCGATTTTTGGACCGGCACTTGGATTCGAATCACTTCAGAATCATATCAACCTGAAAACTAATACCAGGGAAGAAAGGCAGGACATGAAAATTCTTAGTGTTAAAAGCTCTATTAAGAACATGAGATTTTTTGCAAAGTTTTTTATAAATGGAATCAACTAAGGTGGGCAGATAGTCTCTATCTACAGCCACAGTTCTTAAATAGTTAAGTTCCGCTTTAAGAAGCTCAGGTAAAGAACAAATATAAACAAATGTGTTGAAGGCTGAATATTTTTGATCAGGAGGATGAGACGATAATCTATGTGGGGGTAAGGAAACAGGAAAATGTTTGAGATAAACCGTTGTTTCAAAACCGGACTCAGTTCGAGAAACGAGAACATCCAGGAATGGAAGGCAATTATTCTATTCTTTTTCACAAGAGAATGGAATGTGAGGATCAATGGAATTTAAAATCGATAAAGCTTCATCAATGCTAAGTTGATCGTGGTTCATAAGGACAAAACAGCCATCAACATAGCAAACATAGATTGAAACTGTAGTTTCTGAAAAGACTAGACCTCAAAGTAATGCATGTAAATATCACTAAGGATGGGACTCATTGGGTTTCCCATAGACAAAACATGTGACATAGTATAAAAGTTTCCATTAAAAACAAAGGAACATTGCTTTAGACATGTATGAGTAAGGAAAACTAAATCCTCAATTTCCTTAGAGGTAAAATGAAATTCAGAAAGTCTACTCTGAAGGCATAACAATGAACCCTCGACCAGAACGTTTATAAATAATGAGTTCACCTCAAAAGAAGCCATAAAAGAATTATTTGGAACGAAATTCTGATTTTTTTTGACAAAATCGGTCGAATTTTTTGCAGTGAATACATTATGACTCATAAGAGTAGAAAACACAGAGACTAAACATTTTTGTGATAGGAAACAACGTCCCTCCAAAACGTCCTTGGAAAAAAACGTTCCTGATGAGAAAGCGTCCCGTGTAAACAATATTGAGATGCAAAGTGTTTTACCATTTCTACTGACGAATTGAATCTTGTGTTGTATTTTTTCGAACACTCTGTTACCAAGCATTTTACTAGCATCACTACGACTGAAATACTGTCACGTAACAAACATGACATTGCATCAACAACATTAGAACGAATTATTTGTAGAATTTAATGCCATGAGTTCTCATGCAAATATCATAAATGTAAAAAAGTCGCTTTTAAAAACTGGTAGTTTTCATGTTTAGGCCTGAAACTTTTGATATATATACTTTTAATATCTGGTTAATAAATGCTATTAGTGACTACTTGACACTACATTAAAATTGGTATTTTTTTATGAAAACTAAATAAAGCCGAGAAAACATTGGTGAAATCAATTCTGGACAAAAACTTACCAGAATTTTTGCTGGATTAGTAATAATAAACATGTATTCTCCTCTAATTCGTGTCATGTCTTTCTTGTGCTTTGTGTCGTCACCATCCATCAGGAAAGCGTTTCCGACCATGCTTTGCTATGTGATTTCCCATTGTCTAGGTGTACTCTATCTGCCCTGAAAGTCTGTAAACGCTGTCTATGTTAAAAATCACATGAGCTATCTTTCTCTGATTTCTACAATTATTATTTGTTACGAACATTATTACGTATAGATAGGTTTGCCAGACGTTCCGGATTGACCTTTACAGTCCCGACCGATTTACTTCACCTCTCGGTAAAAAGACAAATTTGATTATACAGATGGCCAAAGAAGTCTAAATCTAAATAATCATTTCTGTACATCAGAGCTAGACTGACGTAAGTTGAAATATTATTTTCTGTTTATTACTGCAGTGTATGTAGAAACCCAGTCTATATGCAAACGTAATTCTAAAGAAATAAAACATTAATTTGAATTTTTTACATCTGGAATTCAAATTAGGTTTTTCGCAATCACGAGTGTGTGTGTGTATGCAGGCGTGTGTGTTTGTGTCTGTGTGCAGACATGAGTGTGTGTATTTGTGTGTAGGTGTGTGAGTGTGTATGTGTGTGTAGGTGTGTGAGTGTGGATGTGTGTGAGTGTGTATGTGTGTAGGTGTGTGTATGTATGTAGGTGTGTGAGTGTGTATGTGTGTGTACGTGTGTTTGTGTGTGTGTGTGTAGGTGTGTGAGTGTGTATGTGTGTGTAGGTGTGTGTAGGTGTGTGAGTGTGGATGTGTGTGAGTGTGTATGTGTGTAGGTGTGTGTATGTAGGTGTGTGAGTGTGTATGTGTGTAGGTATGTGTATGTATGTAGGTGTGTGAGTGTGTATGTGTGTAGGTGTGTGTGTATGTGTGTAGGTGTGTGTGTATGTGTGTAGGTGTGTGTGTGTGTATTTGTGTGTAGGTGTGTGAGTGTGTATGTGTGTGTAGGTGTGTGAGTGTGGATGTGTGTGAGTGTGTGTATGTATGTAGGTGTGTGAGTGTGTATGTGTGTAGGTGTGTGAGTGTGTATGTGTGTAGGTGTGTGTATGTATGTAGGTGTGTGAGTGTGTATGCGTGTGTGTAGGTGTGTGAGTGTGTATGTGTGTGTAGGTGTGTGAGTGTGTGTGAGTGTAGGTGTGTGTGAGTGTAGGTGTGTGTGTGAGTGTAGGTGTGTGTGTGAGTGTAGGTGTGTGTGTGAGTGTGTATGTGTGTAGGTGTGTGTGTGTATGTGTGTAGGTGTGTGTGTATGTGTGTAGGTGTGTGTGTGTGTGTATGTGTGTAGGTGTGTGTGTATGTGTGTAGGTGTGTGTGTGTGTATTTGTGTATAGGTGTGTGTGTATGTGTGTGTGTATGTATGTCTGTGGGTGTGTGTAGGTATACGTATGTGTATGTATGTGTGTGTGTGAGTGTGTATGTTTGTGTAGGTGTGTGAGTGTGTACGTGTGTAGGTGTGTGTGTGAAGGTGTGTGTGTGAGTGTGTACGTGTGTAGGTGTGTGTGTGAGTGTGTATGTGTGTAGGTGTGTGTGTATGTGTGTAGGTGTGTGAGTGTGTATGTGTGTAGGGTGTGTGAGTGTGTATGTGTGTAGATGTGAGTGTATGTATGTCTGTGGGTGTGTGTAGGTATGCGTATGTGTATGTATGTGTGTGTGTGAGTGTGTATGTGTGTGTAGGTGTGTGAGTATGTATGTGTGTGTAGGTGTGTGAGTATGTATGTGTGTGAGTGTGAATGAGTGTGAGTGTGTATGTGTGTAGGTGTGTGTGTAGTTGTGTGAGTGTGTATGTGTGTGTGTGTAGGTGTGTGTATATGTATGTCTGTGGGTGTGTGTAGGTATGCGTATGTATGTAGGTGTGTGTGTATGTATGTGTGTGTGTGTGTGTGTGTGTGTGTGTAGGTGTGTGTAGGATATGGAGGCAACCTGGAGACTGTTTTCGCTAGAGGAGCAGTATCGGAATGGGGCCAGCCGACGGTGCTGCTGCAGAGGGAGGCGGGGGGGGGGAAATAAAATCACAAATGAACGCCATTCAAAGGAAAAATGAAAACAATAAGCAATGTGATTGCTCAAAAAAAAAACTGTAATTACTTCCCAGTGTTAAAAGAGCGCGCTTCCTACCCTTTGCATGCGTCAGACAAATGATTTTCCCATCTCCTGTAAAGTAGCGATTATGTGACTTTGAGGCTTTGAGGTACAGATTTGTTACATTGACTTGTGAAAATTAATATCATATTGGCTTGTAATGATTTTGACAAATAGATCAAAAACAAAAAATGTGTTTCTAAAAACGTCTTATCTAATTGTTCAAATTTTTATTCCTCGTTTAAAGTTTTTGGACGCAATCATTTATTGTATCTGTGCTGAAATTTGTGACAACAATTTAATGGTTGTGAACAATCCCTGATTCTTCACATGTATTAAATCTTTAAAATGCCATAACTATTCGTAAAACAATTCATTTTATTCCAAAATTTAGCCTCAATCAATTTATACCTGAGTACTGGTAAGCGAATAGAGATTTTTGTAAAATAATTGCGTCATAGGGAAATATTTGCTTATTAAAAAAGAACGAAAAATTGAAAAAGAAAAAGAAAAAAAAAAACTCGAACATTTTATTATACTTTTATTTCCTCTACAATTAAGGTACAAAAAGGAGAAGGATGCAAATTTTCCACAAAATTTTGAGTAAAAAAAGTAGAGATGTGATTAAAGTGCGAGGAAACTTCATTAGCCTTTGCAATCACTTCACTTTACTTCATTCAAATTGGATCGACGAAATTCAAATTGAACTCGAAATTAATTACATTGAAGCCTTAGTAATAAAGATAATTTAGAGCGCGTAGAATGGTTACTTCGGAGCTTCTGCTTTTTCCCGCGCTCGTTATTTTCGTTCTTTAATGAGGATTTTTTTAGTATATTAAGAAAAAAAGCGACATATTTCATAAGAAGTTTGACCTTTACGAAATTCCCGTACAGTTTGACACTAATATCCTGGTCTATTTTATAAAGACTATTTCTTAACTTACATTCTCTGCCAGAATGCCCGCGTTTTACTTCCGGTGGATAACAACAATGCAAAATAATAGTTCTTATAAAGTTAATATTGTTAATAAACTTTTCAAATTAATTTCAAGGCAGAACTTAAGCAAGTACAGTGGCTCCCAAAAGTGTTCGTACACTTGCGATTTTAAATGTAATACGCCCCTATCCATTGGTTTAAATTAACATTTTTGAATGGGTATTTAATTATAAGATCTATTTTCTACAAAACTACATGAAAATTGTTAATAACATAATAAAACTTGGTTTTTAAGAAATAAATAGTCAAAAGTGCCAGAAACTTTATCTCACAAAAGTCTTCGTACACTTTGCAAAAAATATCAAAAAATTAGTAAATGATCTAACTCTTTACTAAGTTATTATTTAGTAAAGTATCATGCATTATATACAACAGCTTTTAATCGTCTGGGAATATATTTCATTGCTTTTTCTTTCTTTTTTTGTGCAATTTCTGAGAAAGTGTCCGACCGCACTTCGAATCTTACTGTTTCTAGTTCACTTTTCATTCCAATGCTGTATTTTCGTAATCTAGCCTCCAGGTTTCTCTAAGTGTTACATTAAGTTTAAATCTGGCGATTTAGGAGATATTTCTAAGATTAAGGACAATTTTTGAGGTATCAGAAGCAAACGCTGAATACTTAGTGCTTCTTATCGCTATCTTGATAAAAACATAAAGTTGTTTTAAGAAACCAAATTGTGGGCTAATAGTTTAAAATTTTTTGTTAAAATATTTAAATGAAAAGCATTATTCATTTATAATGAAACAGCACTGGTTATTTTAAAGTTTTTTTTTCTTTTTTAAATTTTAAATCTGAATTCTTCTTTATCTGTCCCTAAAATCTGTGCTTCCTTCACGAAAAAAAAAGCTATATTTGTTTCAAAATGTTTATATTAAACTTATTTTTACAAATATATATTTTTTTTTTTGCAGAGGGTCAATATGACGCTCGACGTAGTTCTAGTGCAAAAAGAACATTGTTTTCCACATGGAGGAAAAATAAACAGTTCTTGACTCAAGAATGGTTACCAGTGGCGCACGCAAGGGAGGGGTCCAGGGGGTCCGGACCCTTCCCATACTTCTTGCTTTTTTACCAATTGGTAATGATTCTATGTATTTTGTACCTAGAATAATTTTAAACAAAGGTAACAATACGTTCAGTTGTTATAAGTGAAATAATACAATCCTCATGTTAAAATATTTTAAAAAAAGTTGTGCTCTTTTTCTTTAACGAATTGTTTGTAAGAAGCAGAATGGTGATTATAAATGAATACACCGCAATAACCATGTTTTTAGTTTTGTAATTAGAGAATAAAATGAGAGTCTATGAAATCGAATTAATTTTTTAATTATAAGAAAAGTAAAAGCATAAATTATTTTGCTCTCTGTTTATTTTTTTAAGTATATTTCATTAAACAATGCTAATTCAATTTCAATAGTTTATTTTTTACTGTTTTTCATTCCCGGGAATCGATAAAACCAAGCCAATACATTTGACGGAATATTGGGGTATGATAGGAGAATAAGGCTTTTGATCTTGGACCCTCCCCTTACAAAATTTCTGTGTGCGCCACTGATGGTTACCGACATCTAGACATCTGAACATTTGAGTGTCGACATCAGATCTTCTCAAACCGTTAAAAACACACGATTCTCATAGATTATGGACTCGAAAATTTACTTTTCAATCCCAGTTACTCAGCACAATTTTCAGGAAGATCTACGATAACTTTAAGCGTCTTTAAAATTTTACTTTTTATAAGATTTCCATGTATTTGTACATATATTAGTACAGTAAAATTAGGCCAAAAAATGGCCAAACCCAAACATCCCTACCCCCCCCCCAAAAAAAGTTTAAACTTGTTGCATATTACTTCTTACCCTACCAGTAAGAAGGGGTAAAAAGTCCCAGCATTTTGCGAGTCGGACTTGGAGAAAAAGGTGGGGGTGGGGGAGGAGAGGAGAAATAATCATCTTTTTTTTTTAAATAATTTCTACTACTTAAAAAAAATTACTCAAAACTCGCTGATACCACACTCTTTAATGACATAAAATAATAAACTAATAGACAAAAATGCTAATTAACTGGGGTGCACTGACGAGGGAGGGGGAGGTTCCATAGCGCAGATTGCGTCATTGGAATTTTTAAAGCAGTTTTTTCAAGGGCTATTTCTTTTTCTTTTAAAGGCATTTATTCTGGAAGGGTACTCCGGAACATTTGAGGGATGCGACATCGCTTTGGGGAGAGGGGGGACCCAGTAATTTGCATCCTAAAATCAACAATTGCAGTGAAGTTCACGAAAACATTTCACTGATTTTCCGAAGTACAAAAAGCCACACAATGATATAGTAGTGTTAGAAAGCTCATCCTAAAATGATCTAAAACGAGCTTAGTAATCAATTTAGTTGTGACTGGAGTTATTTAACTGTTTAGAGTCTGGAGTGAGATCTAAAACTAAATCCCTGCGTATCATAAAAAAAGGTCCAAATTGACTGAAGTTTCCCTCTTTCTTCTTAATTAATTTACGTCAACTTTTCTACAATTTTTTTGTCATCACCGTCCGGCGGGATAATCCGAAATCGCCAATAGTGAGACAGCAGTGCTGCAATTCCGCACCCTCTAAGTCGGTGGGAGCTCTAGTTTGTAAACACCAAAGCTGCCTCTCTTTGGCGCAGCCGGTTATGTGAATTATGCTAAATATGCGCACATATGCTTGCAACACTATCTGAAACTTTTGAGTGCATTATGGGATAAAAAAAATGATAAAGGTGTTACATATCAGGCTACCGAACGATCCAAGGCGGTGAAAAATTTTGGTAGTTCAGAACCTGTAGTGATTCAACGATAGAACAAGTCTTGATGAGAACAATAAGTAATACAACAGTAGAATGCTAAATACTTACACCTGTTAGTCACCCCGTTTGGAGCTCACAATCCGTTTCTAAAGCAAACAGAAGTTTATTCCCTTTCTATGGGTATTGACTCAAGTTGGTAGTGGTATTGCTCGCTGATACTGGTCGATCGATGATAATCAGGTGAGTTGTGAAGAGGCCTTTAACATTGAGGTAGCAATATAAAAGGATATTGAAGGCAAAAAATTTAGTGGCATTTTTTTTTTTTTTTTGTAAAGGAAGTATGCAGTTAAGTTTCAAGCTTCTGTTACGAGATTAGTTACTATCGGTAAAGATGTATAGACACAAACCATCTTTTACACCGAATGATATGTACAGTAAGGATGGAATAACAAATTGTTAAAACCTTCTGGTACGAGTTATGCGCTGATCCTCCATCAGTATTCGATGAATCTGGTTTTATAAGGAAAGAAATCCTGCATCGTTAAAGTGTTATGACTTGAAACAAAAGATCCATCCAACATCACAAAACAAACAGCTGGTGTCATATATGTTATAGATGGAAGATAGCTTCTCCATCATATTTTTTTTTCGGTAATGTTCTGCAAGCTTCAAGGAAATATGCCAGCAAAGCAGTGTATATGTTATTGTCAATATGGGAAAGCTAGTGTCATTTTTGATGAGTACAAAGAAGGAAAAAGCACCACAGAAATATCTTCTGCTTCCTATTAGAACAGCAAAGCCTTCTGCGCTAGAAGACTTTTTGTGTCCGATGCCTCATATCTTGTGCTTACTCTAAGGGAACTCCTCAGAACAAGCACAAATTTTGAGGCATTGGATATAGTAAATGCTTTAAAAGTCTGAAAGTGGATTGAAAAACTATATTCCAAACTGTGTTAGACATAGCTGTAAAAATAACTATTTTACCAAGGAGTCAAACCAAAAAAGATCTTGATAACAAAGACTTTTTGTTACAAGCTTACGAGAAATCATTTGAAAACTCCAGTTCTGACGGACAGTTGATCTCAATCTAATGACGTGAGGCACATGCATGTATATATAACGTAAACTAAAAATTTTGATTTTAAGTACTGCAAAAAAGCAATCTAGTGTAAGAGAAAAACGGTTCAGCGTAATTTTTATGACTACTTAATCAAATGTGCAGCCAGAGGGGGGGGGGTCAGAGGGTGATCTTTAAGTATATTATTTCGTTTTGGGAGGTGAGCCACTATTCGTGTGGGATGGACGTCCCGATTTAATGCATTTTAATTTTGCAAGAAATAATACTTCTACTTGAAATGGAAAGAAGGGGGGATTGGGGTATTATTTTGAGGGGAGGGGGGGAAGTGCAGTAGCTTTGGGAGGAGGTGCGCCATCCATTGGAGGATAGACTAGACACATTTGATTTCGAACTTTAACTTTGTATGAAATAATATTTCCAATTGAAATGCATAGGGGGGGGGTTAAGGGGTACTGCTTCGTTTCACAGGGAAAGGGATGCAGCATTAGTGTGTTGTGTCATCCCTCATGGGAGTAAACACCTTTAGTTTAGTGCTTTTAACTTTAGTATGACATAATATTCCCACCTTTGAAATGCACTCGAAAAATTCCGAAAAAAATACCTACAATAGCATTTTTTAGATGTCCCCCATTCCGAAACCCGACGCACACTGGGGTGGGACTTTTTACCTGTTCTTTTTGGAAAGGTAGTAAATAATTTGCAACTGGTTTAGAACTTTTTCTTTTGGATGTTCGGGTCCGATTCCTATTTTTACTGTACTGTATAACGTGTGACTCTGACAAGTTGAGCCATGACCTTGACAATGTTTACCTCTCTTTGGGGAAATAGGGAAGGGTAATTCGCGCTGAGTTGAGTTGGATCACGTTTATTTTAATTTTGCTAAAGTATTCCAACTTAAATCCGCGACAATAATATTTCCTTTTCTCGCTGAATACCTTAAAGTGAGGTAAACATTGTCAATACCATAGCTCAAATTATCAGAGTCACTCTATAAGTAGCTTGTTATATATATTACTGGTAGCTACACAACGACAGATGAATTTGTAAATTAAAATTAATTTATAACATATTTTGCTTTCTACTGTTTCTAGTTCTCTTTTTCCAAAACTTTTAGTTCTAAAAACATCTTCTAACCCTCATTTTACTTTGAAAAACACTAGTGGCACTTGTCCAACAATCAAAGTTTCTAAACCTGTTTATAGATAACGGTAGTAAATCTCAACTAAGTATTGATTTAGGTGGCGCCATCTGTGAAGTAACTTATTATCTACAGGTTAAATGCTCGTTTAATAATTGAAAGAATAATTTATTCTTCAAAAAATGAGAATTAGAAACAGAAGAAAGCCAAATAGTGATAATAACTTACAAATCAATTTAAATATACTAGTTCATCTGCTATTGCTTAGCTACCAGTAATATATTAATCTTAGACTGCTTATGTATAAGTGAATGGCCTTGAGGAGATATTGGCTGTTTTGAAATTGTAAGCATATCTTGAAACGCTCTGATCTGGTCAGAGTGACTGAGATTGAAATGCAATTCTTGGAGTACATTTTCCATGGTAATCGTGTTTCGTAATGGCTTGAGAAGATGTCAATTCGACAATCTTTCATGAGTTCTGGGCTGTTTATTTCCTCCTATGTGAAAGCCTAACATCTTTTATAGAGCCAAATATAAGTACGCTCATTGGTGACATTAGTAAAAATGATATACAGGTTATATCTGTCGGGAAACATGCGTTTATTGTAAAACGAAAAAAATTATTTTTTTTAAATAACAGAACTAGGGGTGCGACATTGATGTCGATGTTTCGGAAAAATCGATGCTTTAGTTAAATCATCGATGTTTTTAACATCGATGTTTTAGATTCGATGTTTTTTCGATGTTGATGTTTTTCTATTTTAATTGAAAATTACAGAGGTGTGAAATTTATAAGACTAAAGGAGCAAAAAACAGGAAAATCGAATATTCCGGCTTAAAAATAGCCCGTAGATCCTTTTTAAAAGCCTAATTATGTTTTTCGAGAATAGTCGAAGTACTATGTACATTATTTAGGCGTTAAACTTCTCGTGTGCCTTCAGTTTCCCCTCGCTGGCAGCATTGAGTCTTATCTGATAACCTCCGTCATTATGGTCTGTTGCAAATTCCAAAAACTTTTCTGCAGCTGTGAGTGGTGTAAAGTATTTTTTCGCGTATTTTTGCGCTAGGACCACCAAAATAACAAATTTATAAGTGATTTTGTTTTGTACACTGGTTACCGGGAACATTTTTAGTGTTCGTTTTCATGTTTTTCCCTTCGAACATCGATTTTAGTGATTTTTGTGAAATGGGTAAGCTGTCTGATCTCTCACCACACAAGAAAGCATATGTGTATGTTAAACCAAAATATCTTTTCATAAAGAGAAATGCAAGAAAAACTTACTATTTCCCAAAAAACTCAGCAGAATCGATGTTTCTGTCAAAAGAAACAATTCTAGTTGTTTCAAAGAGGCAGAGAAAATGGCAAAAAATGTAAAAGGACTCCAAGGATGGAAAGAAAACTTATTTAGATGGTCAAGGCCAAAGGAAGAGCAACTAGTAAAAACCTTGCTAACAGTCTGAAGCATATAGAGGTGGACCCACCATTGGTCCAGCGAAGACACATCGCCAATGGGATGCCTGCTCGAAGGCCACTATGGAAGGTTAAAATCACCCCAGATATGGCAAAGAAAAGGATTCACTGGGCCAAATGTGTTCCAGAGATGTTCTAGTAGCGCTAAGTCCTTTTCTTGGCCATATCTGGGGTGATTTTGGCCTTACTGCATGGCCTTCAAACACGCTTTCCCAGTCTCTTTGAGACTACTAGTACGTTTTCTTTGACAGAAACATTGATTCTGCCGGTAGTTTTGGGGAAAAGTAAGTTTTTTTTTTTTTAATTTCCCTTTGTGAAAAAAGTATTTTGGTCTAAGATATACATAACCAATGCTTTCCTGCATGGTGAGAGGTAAGGCAGCTTAACCATTTCACAAAATTCACCAAAATCGATGTTCGAAGGGAAAAACATGAAACGAACACTAGAACTGCTCCCTGAAACCAGTGTGCAAAGCAAAATCACTCATTAACTTGTCATTTTGGTGGTCTTTGCGCAAAATTACAGAAAAAAAAAGCGCTTCACACCGATCACAGCTGCAGAAAAAAGTTTGGAAACAACAACAGAACATATGGGCAGGTGTTATCAGATAACACTCAATGCTGCCAGTGACTAGAAACTTAAGGAATACAGGAAATTTTGCGCCGAAACAATGTATATAGTACTTCGATTATTCTCGAAAAACATAATTCATCTTTTAGAAAGGATCCAGAGGTTATTGTTTAACCGAAATAATCGGTTTTCCTGTTTTTCGCTCCTTGAGTCTAATAAATATCGCACCTATATATAGTAAAATTTCTCACAGCGAAGCGACACCGATTGACCATGAAAAACCATGAATGTTTCAAAACATCGATCCTCAAAAAAAAATGGTATCTATAAATTGAAATCAAAAACATTGAACCCTTGGAAACATCGACATCAATGTCATACCCCTTATACTACACACAAAAGGAATTAATGTCTGACGAAAGAAGTACTGAAGTCCTATATTTCTCAAATGCAGATCTCATTTCATACGTATGTTGCGAAATTATTCCTATTAAATCGTATCCATGATTTGAAGTTAATTTTTTTCAATATATTTGTCGAGTATGTATTCTTTTGCATTGCTAAAATTTTCAAATATGTTTGTATGTATAATTTGTTACTGGGTTTACTTCAAAATTTCTAAAATAATAGCTATAGCTTAACCAATTGACGCAATGTCAAAAGAATTTACTGATTCACTTTGAAACAATTGTTAGAGATTATCATACTATATGTAAGTGTAGTGTAGTTTTTTGAAAAATGTATGTTATATATTAATAAAAAGATCAAGGTTTTAAAACATCGATGTATTTTTGGTTCGATGTATCAATACCATCGATGTTTTAATTTCTTACACCGATGTTTTGCCATCGATATCGCACCTCTAAACAGAAAATACATTTCAACCTATTAAATGGGTCATTATCATTGATTTTTGAACTTACAAAGTTTAGAGACATTTAAGCGGGTGAAATCTAGATGAAACTTTTTCGGAGGTAAGATAATAAGGGCTTTAGGAAAAACATTATTTGTCCTGAAAAAGAAAAATATTTTTTGAATATGCTCAGCATTGCACCCTTACTTAAGAGTTTATCCCTCATTAGTGAGAGAATGACGAATTTATTAGAATTGGAGTAGTAGTTATGCGAAACTGATATTTGAGTTTATTCGCATACCAGTAAATTAAAATTATTATTAGTATCATGCATTATTTTACTTTATTTTTGTGTTCAAACAGATGTGAGGGAATGAAGTATGCAAAAAAATTATCTGGTTTCATACTTTCATATAGATGACAAGTAAAAATTTCCGGCAGATTAAAGACGCAACTATAGTGTAATGGGTTTGCGGATTTCCAGCTGTAAATTACTACACATTTACTTAAAATATATACATATTTCGTTGCAATTTTGGGAAGGAAATTGATTGTTGTGAGGGAATGACACTAACCGCTGGGGACAAACTTCAAAGTAATTTCGTGAACTAATTTTTAATGAACATTTAGTTTTAAAAGTTTTTTTTTAACTTAAACTCTTCAATATTTTAAATAATAAGCACAAATATATGAACTTATTGTGCGTTTGGTTAGAAATAATTTTTGCTTATTTTTTAGTAACAGTGGGGACAAGTGAGAGAATGATATTTGGGTACTTTAGACTTATATTAAAGACATTTATAAATAAATAAATAACTTTTACTTTTAATGATATATATATGAGTCATAAAAATGTATTCGTAATTTTTAACAAAGACATGAAAATGACCGTTTCTAGGAGAATGACCCAAATAACACGGGTACCTTCTATGATCTTATTTGGTATTTTAAATCTGAACTAACGAACTAAAGAACCAAGTTGTGTAGATTATTTTTTCTCACTAAGTAGAAATGCTAAGCTTCGTTTTATTTTTTAAAACTAATGATTAAAATGAAATGGAATGGTTTCTGTCGCTCAGTAAAGGTCTGGCCTGCGATATAGGAATATGCAACTATCATTATGAAAATAAGATTAGGCATTTGAAAATCAAATGTAAATTATGCATAAAATGTAAATGTTTTTCATTATAACTATTTATATTTAATAATAAATAACTGATGTATAATAATATAAAAACAAATTAAAATTATTCATTAAATATAAATGTATTTTATTAAGATTATTTATTTGTTTGATTTTTAATAATAAACAATTGACATATAGTAGTATAAAATAAAATGCAAATTATGCATGAAATATAAATGTATTTAATTATAATTATTTTTTGAAAATAAATAATTGATACATAATAATGTAAAATAAAATGCAAATTATGCATGAAATAAAAATGTTTTTACAATCATTTATTTATTTTTTTACGTCAAATAATTATGTTTTGTTACAAACGTGGTAAAAAGAAACATTCACTCAAAGAAAATCAACTTTAGAAAGCGTTAAAAATCTTAGAATAGCAAAACAAAAGGAAAGAAAGAAATTTTGTATTACATATATTTCTGGATTACAGAAACCGTAGTAATAAAATTCTGTTGTGTATTATACCATACATACATAAAAAAATAGCAGAAAAGTTGTAAGAAATTATAGCAGAAAAAAAGGGAATAAAAATAATAATCGAAAACATGCATTGAAACATCTTTTTGTTTTCTACACCAATTATGCGGAAACAGTTTACCAAACGAATCCAAAAAACTATCCGACAGAACTCAAAACCTTCCCGCCATAGGCTCATTGAAAAAGTTTTTCATTATAGCCACAAAACACGGTCTGCAAGTTTAACGATAGTTTTGCGTTTCAATGCTTTGATATAATTTTATGAAACTCCTTTTTCAATGGAAAAAGATGAGCTTATGAATAAAAAGTAGCAAAGCAAACGCCAATATTCTTTTATTTGTAAGCTCATTTCTTTGCATTCAAAATCAAGTTCTTACCGTTTATGTACAATCATTCAGAAAAACCACCAGCTACAATTGAGGTAGTGAGAAGCAAAGGGATGCAAGTGGCAAAATTAAAAATTTGGAGATAACCAGTACACATGGTAGGTGAACCTCTCCTATGTCTTGGTGCAAGAGATGGTATTAGTAACCCTGGTAGTTGCTGTTATACAGCAAGATTTAGAAAAAAAAATCAATGAAAGCCTACCTAGGATGTTATCTTTAAACAGGTTTTACTCGAAACTTAAAATAGTCCACATGCATCCCTTTGCTTCTCACTGCCTCATATTGATCTATTTTAAACAGCTCCGTTCATATTTTAATAGTTTATTGCGTTTGTGGACACAAAAGGAAATAAGGAAATTATGTAACTCCTAACTACTGTAGGATTCTCCAAAATTATGGAAAAGGAAAAAAATCTATTCTTCCTCCTAAACTGTTGTTGAGTTCTCCAGAATTGGATAAAAAGAAAACAAACTACGTATTCAAATTTCTTAACTATTGTAGAGTTTTCCAAAATTAAGAAATAATAACTTTAAAATCTACTTAAAATCAATCATTTTCCCGGTTCAAAACTATCTTGAGATTTAGGATCACTTTAAAGAAAATGAAAAATATTTTTTTTAGTAAAAATACTGCAACTTGAATACAATCAAAGTAAATTTCTATACCCTTAAAAACTCCCGCTTTGAACTTCACAACATCAAGATTTCTATAGTTGGAGCAGTGACGTAGTGCTGTAATTAGGGTCTGTGTAGTCATCACGATTCTGCCAGGTAAGGTTTGACCCAATGATAGCATTCATAATATTGAAATACAGAAAGGGCATCTTTCAACAACGTCAATAAAGTGTTGCCAACTTTTTTTTTTTTTTTGCAAAATTAAGAGTTGACACCCTACTTCATAACCTTGACAGAGAAGTGTAGTCCCTGAGCCTTCTTGTTCTTTATTTTCTAAGTCAAGTATACTTAATAGGGCCGGTTTGAGAGATAGATGCTGAAAGGAGCCGTCTGTCCCGAGCCCCAGCACCGAAAGGAGGCAGTAAAATAACTAACACATTAGCTATCTGTTTACTAATTTCAAAATTAAAATTACGAAAGCATCAACAGAGATCACTTAAAATTGAAGTTTTCAGAGTTCAATTTCGAAAATTTTCGAGAAGACGCACTCCGCACCTTCCTTTCTGCTGTCAGTACTAAAAATCGTCTAACCTTATGTTTTTAGAGCTGCAATTTACGCTTCTGTCATCAACGAAAGCTTTCAGGAGCGTATTTCGGATTTTCTTTTCGAAACATTTGCAGGTCAGAGTCCTGAAGCTTTCTTGTGTTCCTAATACCACTAAAATATCGTCAAATAGAGCGTTTTTAGGGGCAAAACTTATCCCCTCCCCCCTCCAAAGAAAACGCCAAGATGTGGGGCACTGTTACTAAAAAAAGTGAAGTGGCTCAAAGCTATCGGCATGGCTCAAATTCAAAGTTACTCCAAATGACTCTATCTTAATGTTTTAAAATTATTGTGCATAAGTAAATACCTAAGTAGTATTTGCTTACAGATCACCAATGATTTATGAAAATTTATAATTTATCGGAAACATGCCTCATAATTTTCATTTATTTAAATTTCATAACTACTGGCCACAATAATTGGACACGACAACCTGCATCAAAACACCTTTGCTCCTTCTCAATTCTTCAGATCCCAAAATATGAAGTTATAAATACATTTCCTTAAGCCCTCGTCACGATTTTGGCATATCGGTGTCTAATTACGTCTCGCAGAGGCAGAAATAGGCCATATTCGTATATCCCACAATCACGCTTTGCATTTGCATGGCAGTTTAACACTGGGGGCAGTCTGAAGATATAACAAGACAAAAACCGGAGGCTACCCCGTCGGAATGGGTTAATGTTAATGGAGCAGCAGTTTTACTATTAACTTTGCGTGGTCGGGGCTGAATTGCTGTGTTTACATCTGACATATAAGACGGCTTCTGGTATGAGGATAAATGAGGCGTCGTTATTTATAAATGCTAATTTAAATTTGGATCATTTATGTGAGATTTTTATTGGCGGCGCTGATAATGACCCTGTGAAGGTAAGGGCTTCCCTTGCTTCCTGAAATGTCCCGTTAATTTGTAATGGGGTTGTTTTCTTCAGTCAAAAGTAGTACGAGAAGCGAATCAATAATCAAGAAACGAATTAAAATTACGCTCTACGCTTTCTATCAACCATATCGTTGCCAATACACGTGAGTAAAAATGCGAATTAAATATTTTGCTCTGTGAATGGCAACACTGAATGGCATTTCATCATTTGTGATGTCATCGGCAGAAGCGTAAAGAATGAAAACGCACCGATTTAAGTTTTTTTTTAAATATTAAACTGAAACCAATTATTTAAAAAATGGACAGATCCTATGTTTTTAAGCATGCTCTTTCAGAAAAAAATACTTTTAAAATTTTGGAAGCGACCCCATTGCTACTATGGTTATCAAACAGAAAAAGCGCTACTTTTTTGCCTTAGTTTTCATGGAAAGTCCTTCCCTGCATTTCATTTCAGATTTATGTGAAATTTTATTAATTATGCAAAATTTAAATGATTTAAGCATGAAAATAAGTTCTTAAGACTGTAGGGCACTCCTTTTGTTAACTACCCGAGCTACCTTAAACTGGTATTGTATTCACGAAAGATGACTTTCAAGGAACGTAAACTGAATTTTACGACTTTTGGTATGAGGTAAAATGAGGCATCATTATTTATGAATGCTAATTTAAATTTGGACCATTTATGTAAGCTTTTTGTTAGCGGTTTTGATAATTACTCTGTGAAGGTAACGGCTTCTTTTGCTTCCTGAAATTTAACGTTTATTTATAATTGGCACTTTGATTATCAAGCTGAAAAAAAGATTTGACATGGATTTTGGGGCCGTGGTAGCCCGATCGGTAGAGTGTCGGATTCGGGGCCGGAGGGTCCTGAGTTCGAACCTCGATGGTCGAAGACCCATCGTCGTCATTAAAGGGGACTGGGCGACGTTAAATATGCTCGTGGTCTCAATGTCCTCCAAGTGAAACGATACCTCTGGGGGTGCTAGCACCAGGTAGCTATTAGCTCCTGGACTAGTTCTAAATTCTCATAAAAACTGTTCGAACCGGTGATGATGCTGCTATCTATCGGTATATAAAATAATGGAGGCAAGGCACTTAGTATGCAGTCTTCGACATAAATACAGTTGTAGTCAGTTGTGACTCTGAATAGGAATAGGACATTGATTTTTGGTTTAGTTTCAATGGGTGCTCAACGGAACCATTCCTCTGTATTTCATATCCAATTCATATGAAATTTTACATATGAGGCAAAATTCAAATGATTTAAGGATGAAAATAACTTTTTAAGACTGTAGGACACTTCTTTTGTTAGCTATCTGCGTTCCCGTAAACTGAGATTGTGTTCAATAAAATAAATTCAACGACCTTGAACTCAATATTACGTCTAACATATAAAGTGATTTTTGGTGTGAGAATAAAAGAGGCATCATTATTTATAAATTCAAATTTGGATCGTTTATATCAGCTTTATTATTGCTGGTGATGATAATGATCTTGTTTAGGTAAGGGCATTGGTAAGCGTTCCTGTTAATTTTGCTTTCTGAAATTTCTACTTGATTTTTAATTATTATTGCGCGTGATTAATTTATTTTAGTTCAGGGCTTGATTTGCGTTGGAGCTCGCTGGAGCTCAGCTTTTTTCATCAGGAGAATTTCAAGAAATCTGTTGGAAATCAGGTTAATTACGCAAGAAAATAAAATTTGTAGATATGGCTAAGGCACTTTTTAGCTAGAAATTAACCCCTACCCAGTGGCGGATACAAGGGGCGGGTCATAGAGTCATATGACCCCCCCCCCCAAACCGTCGATAATAGTGTCCATCCACATGGTGTTCAAAACACTACGAATAAAATGTAAACGATTTCAGTTGCCTTTTGAATTCTTTAATTTTTTTTAAAGTAAATTTTTTAATTTTCTTCTTTTACTGCTTATGAAATTAATTTGCAACGTTTATGCCAGTTAGGAACCCAACTATTCCTGACCGATTTTGCACTTTTTATTGACACCCAAGCATTTTCAGAAATTTTTCGTGCCCAAAACAGTAAGTTCATTGGGGTGGGGGGGGGGGTCATTCTTTAGCATGACCCCTCCCCCTAAAATGCTAGTCTGTATCCGCCCCTGCTCTTGCCCTTAGTTCTCTGTCCTCTCAAAAATTGGAAATCGTGTTCACCAAAAAAAAGACTTTCAACTTCGTGGTGGCAAGGGATTCCGTTTTTTTGCTTTCTGAAATTTCACCTTGATTTTCAATTTCTACTGTATTGATGTACTTAGCTCAAGGCTTGATTTGCATAAGAGCTCACAGGAGCTCAGTTTCGTTTCAATTTTGTGAGAATTTCAATAAGATTGACGAAATTTCGGTCTACATGAAAATAATTATGAAGGTGATAGGGCTACCGCAATTGTTTTGTTAGAAACTAAGCTCTGCTCAAATGTATAGTTTGACTACCCATGAAATTGAAATGGAGCTCACCAAAAATGACTTTCAATCCTGCAGAGGGCAAAGCTCCGTTTATTTTTGCTTCCTGATTTTTCTCCTTGATGTTCAATTATTAATGTGTTGTTTTACTTTAGTTCAGGGCTTGATTTGAATAAGAGCTCGCGGAAACTTAAATTATTTTCAATTGCATGAGAATTTTATCACGTTTTACGTAATTTAGGATAATTATGCATGAAAATAAATTATGAAGATGATAGGACTCCTGAGCTGCTTTTGTTAGAAATTAAGATATGCTCTAATGTAAATTTGAACCCTCTGACCTCCCATAAATTTTAGATCGCGTTTACTATAAATGTCTTTCAATCGCGCGAAGGCAACTGCTTCCCTTTTCGTTTTTCTTCTTGAATTATTCCCTTGAATTTTAGTTGTTACTTTGTGTTATTCACTTAGTTCAGGACTTGATTTGCATAACAGCTCACGGGAGCTTAGTTTCTAATTTTATGAAAACAGAAACACTTTTGAAGGAATTCAAGTGAATTGCTCATTAACATAAATTATGAAGGCAATACGGCTCCTGCACTTCTTGTGTTAGAAATCAGCCTGATGCATATTTTTGCCTTCTGACTACCCATGAAATTGAGACTGAGGACTTTCGAGGGACTAAAAAGGACTTTCTGCAGACTGGAACAAAGTATCACTTTTAACATTCAAGATTGCTTTTGGTTAGAAACAAATACGACATTAATATTCATATACGATAATTTAAATTTTGACCGTTTTTGTGATATTTTCATTAGTGTTGGTGACAATAGCTCCATGAAGTTAAAGGCTCACGTTAGTTTTGCCTCCAAAAATTTCTACTTGATTTTAAATTTGTCGAGTGGTTATGAATTTGATAAATAGCTTTACTTTGATTCAGAGCTTAATTCTGTACCTCAGATCCCCCTCAGAGTTGGACGTAAGTCCAAAAATTGCGATTATCTGTTTATTAGTTCATTGTATGTAGAAGCTTATTTCACATCAAGCCATGTGAACGTTACTCTTTAAAAAAAGAAAGGAAAAAAAAAAGAAAAAAAATCCTCTTCAATTTTTTTACGAGGGTTAAAAGAGTGCGCGTCCCATCCTTTGCATGAGCCAGAAAAAAGTTTTTCTTTCCCCTCTACTGCAAAATTATCATAATTTGACTTGCGTTCCTCTGGCTCTGTGGTACAGAATTTTCACAGGAGTTCACAGGAGAAGAGCTCCCGGACTTATTTTTATATTAAAGTGTTTTTTTTTTTTTTTTTTTTTACATATTCGACAGAATTCAGCGTATTTTTGATTGAAATTTAGGCCTGCGTTCGTCTTCAGTTGAAAAACTAGCCCTGCTGTAGTTTATCTTTTATATCTCTTATTTCCTTTGAAACTTTCCACCCTTTCGTCAGAAACTATTTTCAACAAACTTCAGAACAACATTAAGTCTAACACATAAGACAGCATCTAGTATGAAAATAAATCAGGCATCAAGAATTATGAATGCTAAATCTAAATTTTACTATCTTATTGGCGGCAGTGACATGGTGGTTCTACATGTTTGGGAACTTGTCGCAATGCATTTTTAGGACCCCTCAGAGATTGACAGAACTTCGTAAAATATTTCTCATATGCTTTTTTATCTCTCTTGGGGCCTCCTGTCATGGGGGCCCCTCGCAATTGCGATATTTGTCAAATTTTAAAATCGCTACTGGGTGGTTATAATTTTGGAGTAAAGATGAGGGCTCCTGATAATTTTCGCTTCCTGAAATTTTTCCTTGTTCATTTAGTAGTGGTTATAAAGCTGGTAGAAAAACTTCACTACAATTTGATGAACAATTTAAAACCAAAAATTAGAAAGTAGAATTATGAGATGAGATAAATGTGTGTCTGTTCGTTTGGCTGAAATTATCGACCGGCGCAATATTTGCTTTCAAGGATGCAATTCAAACAAAACAATTTTTGTCTAAAAGATCACAGCTGGGATACCTTATCGCCATGCATCATTTTTAATTATCAATATTTGTTAAAATTTGAACAGTCCAAAAAAAAATTAGCACTAACCAACGAAGCATCGTTCTAATGACATTAGAATATATGTAAATATTGATGGCACAGTCGGATGGTTACGATCAAATTTTCGGGACAAAAAAAAAAGAAAAAAGATTTCTGAACGTAAGACACGTCGAAAGTAAATTTGATTGTTCAAAAGGTATTTCCTAAAAAATTAAAACGTTTTAACAATTGCACTTTTAGAGAAATTCAAGTCATTTCATTCAACAAATTCATAGCTCGAAAAAAATTACCATCGAAAAAAAAAATACAAAGCCTGATTTTATTTTCAGCTTTTGTTTCAAGAAATTTCAAAGGTTTTAACAAAAAAAGAAATGAGTTTCCCCATAAAATTAACACTGATGAAGGTAAGAGAATAATCGCTTGATTTATTTAACTCAGAGCACATCTTTTTTCATAAAATATCGTGTATCTGCAAACGATTGTATTTTTGATGCAACTAGAGACCCAATTTTTTAATAATTTCGTCCAAAACTTTCATTTGCACAGTTTTTTAATTTTGCATTGAGTAAAAGGTGATATAATTATCTTTAAAAAAATAATTTTTTGAAATGTGCTCTATAGAATTGTATAAATATTCAGATATAATATTCAGGTTCTAAAGCTACATTTTTTTTTTCCTTTTTTTTTAGATGTAAGTTTAATTCTATGATTTGTTTCGTCTGCACATTATTATAAAATATGTATAATAAGAAGGGCATCTTCAAGGCCATTTTTTCATACATAAATCTCCTGAATTCCGTTTTACGGGTAAAAATTGCTGTTAAAATTGAAAGAAAATGTGTAGGGACTTCTTCTCCAAGAAAGCGTGGAAGCTTACAAGAGCTGAACTCTCGTGAGTCCACTTACAAGTTAAGCCCTGGTTACTCAAGTACTTTTAATAAACTCTTTTTCCTTATCTTTTTGCTACAACAGACATTTTCAACTGGAAACTAGTTATTTTTCGGTCTTCAAAGAAGGTTATGACAGCCATTTGTAGATTATTTTTTAAAAAATGCAAAGGAAAAAATAAAGAAAACTTGTTTTGCAATTTAAATTAATTTAAACACACATAAAGCAAACTTCTGTACCTCTGTTTCGTTGGTGTCATAAGTATGTTGCAAATTAACTAGTTAATTGCTGTGAAACTTTAAACAGCTTTCTATATGCAAACTACGTCGATTATTTGGAAAGATCGTTTTTTTTTATTATAATATTCAAAATTTCAAACAGATTCAGGGCCAATTTCTTTATTTCTTTAGACACGCTTTGTAAAAAGGGAGATAATACAAAATTTTACTCCTAAGGGCTTTAATATGGCAGTGAAAAACGGCTGCCACATACTTAAAATAAATTTGTGTTACACACATTTTTGAAAAACACTTGTTTTTTTTTTCTGCTTCTACTGCAGCTGAATAATTGCAATCTTTATAAAACGCAAATGAAAATACTTTCTTTATATTTAAAAAAAAAAAATCCCTTCCAGTGCCGCTAGCCATAACTTTTTGTTTAGTCCGCAAAATGATATTAATTCATTTTCTCTTTTCCTCACGAATATATGCGCTTCTTTAATTATAAGAATCCCCCATCCAAGATTCAAAGTAGGGTGGGGAGGGAAATTTGTATCATTTCTGACCACAACGAGTACGTGAGGTTAAATTGTCGACGTGACCAGAATCGGTGATTAGCTTAGTATCGTTCTTTCCTCCCGTTTTGCATTTTAGCTTTTCGCTGTTTAATTTTCGTCTATTCTTTATTGTCCTTTTTAATTAATTCTATTTATATTAGTTAACTTTAACAAACTATAATGCTTCTGCTTAGTAAAGCTAAATCTATGCAATAAAGGATTATTTAAAATGAAAGTCTACTCAAAAACATTTTTGAAAAAGTAGGAGAAAAGAATTATCTTCTAATTAATAATTGTGTGTCGCTAATAGTTTTCATGCATCAAAGCGTTACTTAGACGAAACTTAATGTTAACATAATTAATCAAATTAACTGTTAAGATAATATCATGTACCTTAATGAAAGAGTAATAACTTCGTAATTATTTCAATTGTTTAATTAGTTTATATGCAACTTACTTTATGTTATAACTTTTGACTTAATGTTAGTTTGCTTAATGACTTTAATTGTTTAATTAGTTTCATTCAACTTAATAAAAAGATAACAACTTAACAATAATGTTAACTGCTCAATTTGATTCACTGCAACCTATTCGTAATAACAAACTAATTTTATTTTGTCCATTTAGTAAGGAAATTTTGAAAGCATTTTAATTTTGGATGTAAAGTCATCCGAGAAAAAGATGACTTTTCGCAAATTCTTTACATCAAAAGCTAAGATTTCTTTGCATTGACAAAAGGGGTTCCTTGAAACTTCGAAACAAGTACATACCGCCA
Source organism: Uloborus diversus (assembly GCF_026930045.1). Lineage (NCBI taxonomy): Eukaryota > Metazoa > Arthropoda > Arachnida > Araneae > Uloboridae > Uloborus > Uloborus diversus. Next base: position 9,351,562 of record NC_072738.1, on the reverse strand, counting down.
GTTGATAATTTGAGCTTTATCAACGTTGTTTACTACTGTTAGTACTTAAAAGCTTGACTAAAATGAGACAGCGTAAAGGAAATTACAACAGATAAATAAATTAATGAAAGCAAAAAAGACTTCGAGAACAACTGTTTTAAGGCTATGAAAAAAGAACTTTCACCACAGAATAAAAGAGAGGTTCACGAACACCCAAAACAGAACAAGTAATCAAACCCAAATACATCTCTGTTCATTTGGACTGTGTTTGTGTTTTCATGAACCTATCTTTAATGCAATGATAAGATTGTTTTAATAGCATTGAAATAGCTGCTTGCTGAGTTTTTAACACTTTTTATAGCTTTCATTCGTGCTTTTATCTAAGCTTTCTCATTTTTTTTAGTACATGTATTTGGCAGTTCATGTATTAAATGAAAACTTTAAAGCAAATATTAAAAATAAAAATGAACGAAACTGAAGCAAGCCTGAAAACATAATACAAAAATAAATTACTAATAGCAACTGGAATGGCAATTAAATTTTGTTCACACTTAATTGATAAACCCCAAAAAATCCAGTTAAATATTTCTGAAAACCAAATTTAGAACAGTATAAAACAGATTTTCAAACAAGTGATCAAATAATTACGCTATGATAATAATTAACAGAATTAACTTTTATAAAAATAACAAAACAAACAACTTTTAGGAAACAGGAAGAAAACACAGACGTTATTTCAAGCAGATTATTTTTATTGAAATTTCTGATTATCTTCAATTCCTTTCCACACACACAAGCAAACGATTTGGAATAAAAAATCAATCAATGGAAATGTTAACAAAACAGTGGCAAGGGCAACACACTGTTATTTTAAAAGGCGGGGAAAAAGTCGTTGTAATCAATTTGCTACCCTAAAAAATTGCTTAAATAAACTTCAACTCATTAAAGAAAGCGAATTACAAGAGTAAAAAAAAACTTATAGCAGGAATAACAGGAAAAAAAGTAATTGTTTCAGATCCAGTTTTCGCCATTTTTATTATCTTCCATTCTAAATGTTGCCATCTTTTGTTTCACAAAAGAGCAGAGGAAATATCGAGTTAAAAAAGGAAGAGAAAAAAAAAAGAGAAAACATCCGCGTAGAGAGACTAACGATAAAAGAAACAAGCGTGAAAAATAAGAGTAAAGGAAAAAAAATGTAGGGGGAGCTTTTGAGCAGTGTATGTGGGGTTAAATCTATCTTCACACTTCGCTTACTTTGTTTTTCTTTTAACGGGTAAAAAATGTAGATGAGATTAAGTTTTTTTTTCTCTGTTCATTTTTAACGTACGTTGCAAAAGGCTTTAGCCATTCCTTTTAAGTTTAAACACAACGCCATGCGCGTTAATCTTTTACATTTTTAAAACAGGTACATTATGAGTTTCAGGAATTCCATTTTTTTCCTTTCATTTCCGTTTTTGATTCTTTTCGCAGAAAAATGACAAAATATTGATTCACATGCTTTTCTACGTTGTTTTACAGGTTTGCTATTTTAAATGAATTGAGTTTGGAAAATATTTCACGCAGATCGAATCAAATCTGTGCCATCGCATTCCTTGACATGCATGTTCTAAATGTACTTTATCATTCTAGAAATTTTTATGCGTTTATTTAAAATTGTTTAATACTCTTGCTGGACGAGTTAAAAATAACATGTTAATAATAACAGGTTAAAAATACCTGGAATTTTTATAAAGTCGAAAAAGAAAAGGGTTTTCTTTTCTTTTTCTTCTAAGGTTTTCTTTTTTCTTTTCTTTTTTTTTTTTTTTTGTAACAAATTTGCCCACCTCACCAACCTCTAATGGGCTATTCCACCGAAAATTCATTTTGTCCCGCACGTAACGCCTCATAAATTTCACTAAAAATAAAACTTTCAAGTATTAATGAACAATTTTCTTCTGCTTAACGAATTACAAACTTATGTGTGATTTCTTTAGCAAAAATTTTCGTCATTACCCTTTGAAATTATTTCTTTTTAATAAAATACATGAAGAGTCATTGTGAGGGACAAAGGGTTGACTTTTTCGTGGACTGGTTCTAAAATTGAATATTACATGCGAATTATCGGCTGAAAACACTAAACTTTTTATTTAGATAAAAACCACGTGCGAACTAACGAAATAGCGTAGAAAAAAAAATTCTACTTTTCATCAAACACCTTTTTTTCAAGTAGTACCTAATGCAATATTGCATTATTATGCGACTGCATATCAAAGATTCAAGGTAACAAAGTGTGAGTTCACGAATACGTTTTTGAATAAGAAATATACTCTAATAAAAGTAGAATTCTTGACTTTTATTGTTTTTCCAGAACTTACACATGTACACTCTCGCAATATTAAGATCGTATGCATCATCAATGCAGTCTAAAATTTACCTTCTTAGGGACAGAAGTGGGACTAAAGTTCTCACAAATATATAAAATACAGTAAACTATCAGTTATCTGCGGTTTGGGGAAAAAAAAATCCCTGAGTGTTGATTAATTCACACATTTTAATTTCACGGGTGAAAGTTATATTTTTAAACAATTATCTTTATTTTTTCCTCCCCCCTCCCTATGGCAAGAAAATCTTCCAAGATCATCGTAATCTGACTAGTTGAAACCTGATTTTTAAATTTACTCTACTTACTGCTTTAAATCGACTCTACTTAGTAATTTTTAGATCAACAGTACTTGCGCGCGTGAACGAGTAACCAGACCAGTTTTTTTCCTAAAAATTCCCTTCCTATACGTTTATGGTGCAACCTCCCTATAAGTTTATTGTGCAACCTAGCTTGATCTGCCTTTGTGAATCTGCTTTCACGATCTGCCTCCATTTGTGTGTAATCCATTTGCAATAATAAGCACTGCTTGTTTAACTTTTACATTCATTTTTACATACGTACTTTTATCGTTTCGTACCTTGAGTTTTGATGTTTGCAAGTGTTATTGATTTTTTTTTGCTACTGCATATAGGGGTAACGTCACCAGTAACAGACATGCTTAAGACATCTCTCTCACGTTTACTGAACCTTCTGAGCCTTTTAATGTATTTAGACTTTTTGAACTATTTTTCTCTCATCCAACTACATCGCATCTAACGCTTGGCTGCTTCTGGATCCTCTGAACTAGTTAATTCTATTTTTATTTGCTCAATTTCAAAAATTGCTCTGACTCCCAGTAACAGACACCGAATAATATGATGATACACAGTAACACATGATGAGGAGAGGATGAGTAATGGATAAAATTCCCTTTTTCTCTTCAAAATGTGCAAAAGTTCTTTATTTTTAGAACTAAAGCCTTATTAAATTCAAATGAACATGAAACACCGGCAGACATCGTGGTGGCTGTACATAACCTTCCACCCCTGCCTTGTAAATATCAACTGGCTCATAAATTCACTCTGATAACACCAGATGATTGTACCGTATTCATGGCCTACAGCAACATCAGTTTTACCCGCCTAAAATTATTATTTAATTCCTAACTTACGACTGTCTGTTACTGGAACCTTGTCAGTTACTGGTACCGTTACAGCGTCATTTTTTTAACCTTTTTGCGGATTATCCCCAGAAATTCGCTTACCTGCAATTACCGTGTCACCCTATTCCGTGGATAATCGGGAGTTTACTGCACCATGCAAGAATTGGCAATGTGACTCAAACCAAGTAATCTGAGGGTTGACCCAGAACCCCTCTCACGGCACTTCTAATATGCGCATACATAAATCAAACCGCCTGCACTAATGATATGCACATTCCGAAGATAATTTCTGTGCATTCCATCCATTCTTTACTTCATTGCCAACTTTCTTTATTTTTAAAATGTAGAAAATACCCCATCCACAACACTCAGACGGTTCAGCCGCCAGAGCTCATGGGATTGTTCATCTTGCTCAACATTAATCTAACTTAATGTAGAATCACTCTCTAATAACCAATAAATCACAATAAGGCATGCATGAAGGCGAACTTGGATACAGCGAAAAATGACAATACCTCGAATTAATCATTTCCTCTTGTATTATTTCCTCTTAATGGTGTGACAACTGCGTTTTTGCCGGCCATTAACCAATGCTTCGAACAAATGAGCAACTGCCTTATTAAACTTCATCAATCACTCGAGGTGCAAAGAGGAGGTGGAAGCCCCCCCCCCCTTCCTTCCCCGATACTTGCGCGCGTGGCACGGGGCATGAGTAGGTTCGGCATAGTTCTGCAACTTTTTTCTTTTTTCTACGAAAAAGAACAAAATCTTTACCATCAGGTAAACCACCGTGGTTGGCAGCTGGGAGACCGCAGTGTGTTATTATTTACGAATTACTGGGTAAAAAATAAAGAAAACTTTCCCACTGCAGTTGGCCTCATGCAGCGTATCTCGAAAACGAAAAGCTTCAAGTTTGCCTAAACTAGAACTTCAGTTAGGTTGCATATGAAAAATGGTTAGAAATTGTTTGTGCTAAAGGAAGAAACTACAGTCGGACCTCCATATATCGAAGTAGCAAATTGTCGGTGAAAAATTCGATATATAGAAATTTCGATATATAGAAACAATCTTATTTTATCATAAAAATCTCCTAAAATATTAAAATTAAAGCTAATTTTCGTGCATGAAACCCAATTTTTAATTTATACGAGCATCGGATTAAACGAAAGTTAATTGCATTTTTGTGCCTTCATACATCTTCATTCTTAGGCAGTTCAACTTGATTCGCAACATGAGGGGATTTTCGTTTTGACAATGTAATCGAGAGAAAAGTAAAAAATCAATCTACTTAACTTGAATGATTTTTAATGAAGCTAAAAAACTATGAATGATAATCAACAGACAAAAAAGATAACTTGAAACTGATTTTACAGTGTTACTGGTTACAACTAAGATTTGAAACTAACTTGAGGGAATTTAAGAACTCCAGAACGGAACAACGACCTTTCTACACACCCCTCAAACCGAGATTTCTTATGAGTTTCTTAGCAACCTTTAGTAAGCATAATTCTCACCCCTAACCTTCATTTTTCATGAGACAAACTGTCTAAAGTGAAAAAAAAAAAATCTACGAATGTCTCGAAAAAAATTCGATATATAGAGATTTTTTCGATATATAGAAACAATTTTTCTACGTAATGAACATTGAAATTTGCTGGGATTTCGATACATAGAAAATTTTGATATGTGGAAGTTCGATATATGGAAGCTCAACTGTACTTAAAAACAAAGCTTAAATCGAGAGGAATTATTGAAATCGTGAGCAAAAATACCGTGTCATGCAGGCTGTCACATTTAAAGCCCTGAACCGTACAAACAAGAAGTTCTGTCTAGAACTAGACGAGCCTACTTTCCCGTATACCCATACTACTTTCTAGTACCTGATCAATATTCTCAAAAATAGCTAAAATTGCAAATTTTTTCAAACATACTTTTAAAATACTTTAAGCTGATTTCTAGGAATAAAATATTCCTCACTCATCAAAAAAAAAAAAAAAAAAAAAAAAAAAAAAAAAACGAACAAATAAAATAGCAGCAAAATAGCAGCAACTTTTAAACAAAGCAGCTAATACAATTTTTTAGATTAAAAAAAATCTTTAATAGCTTTCAAAATGAAAAATTAATAAGTAAAATTAATAAGCTCATTAAAATAAATACATCATATCAAAAAAAAAAAGAAAAAATCGTTTCTTTTTGCCCTGTTGCCAAAAACATTTTTTAAAATTAATTAATGCAATTACTAAAACAAAACAAAACAAAAACAAAATAAATAAATAAAATGTCAACTTAAAGAAATAATTTTCTTTGTCAAAAAAAAAAAAAAAACAAATCGTCTGCGCATATCTTATGTAGAAACATAAATGACTTTGAGTTTATTCGCCAGTAACTGAATACCTAAATTTAAACTTTAGCGTGAAAATAAAAACAAGTCATATCAACAATAAGCATTTCACAGTTAAAACCATAGCTGCGGAGTCGGAGTTGGAGTCAATCTCATTTTGAGATAAAGGAGTCGGAGTCGGATATCCAAGAATCGGAGTTAGTCATTTGTCCATAAATTTTTGCCAAAGCTACGAAGTCAGAGTTGAAGTCGGGGAGTCGGAGTCCAATTAATTGTCGGGCACAGAAATCGGAGTCGGAGTCAGGTGCCTCTAAATTCTCGGAGTCGGAGGAATTTGGCGTCAAGAGCTATTTCTAACAAAATTTGTTTGAAGTAAATCCGCCTTCAAGTACGGAATCTACATTGACTTTCAGTTTCCCCGTAGGCGCTAATGTTAAGGGATTTGAACAGTTCAAAATTGAACGGAAAATTGTTCAAATCAAAAAAATATTTTATATACAAGTTTTTCATCAAAAGCTTTTTCCTACAAAGTTTGTTTGAAGCAAATTCGCCTCACAGTTCGGAATTGCCTTGAATTTCCCCGTAGGCGCTAATGTTAAGTTTTATTGAACTGTTCAAAATTGAACAAAAAATAGTTCAAATCAAAAAGTGAAATATGGGAATGAGGTGTCCTCGCCGAGATCTTTCGAACAAAAAAAAGTTTGTTCGAATTGGACTATTCATTCAAAAGTTATTAAGGGGGGGGACAGACAGACAGACCGACAGACAGACCGACAGACAGACAGACCGACAGACAGACAGACATTTTTCCCCATCTCAATACCCTACTTTCCAATTTTTAATTTTTCGATATTTATTTAATTATTTTATTTATTTTTGAGTTTTTTTTTTTGTTTTTCGGGATATTTTTAAGATGCATTAAGCCTTCTTTCATGCTTTTTTCTTCTTTTTCTGACTTTTACTGGGAAAGTAGGCTAAAAATCGCGACACATCCGCCATTTTGGGGCTAACCGATACTTTCTTCCCACGTCATAACTTAACACTAATGTATGTTTTAACAACTAACAGTAAAAATTGCCGTATAAAGTTAAATTCAGGCTTGAGTGATTGTTGTTCGTTAGGGTAGACTGATAATCCAAACAATTCGTCGTATATCGACACACAACTAGACAAACTTAAAATGGAAGCTTATTACAAGTAACTAAAATCCATTTAACACGCTTTTATTAGCTTCAATTGTATGTTTGTGAGTAACTCTCCTTTGGACTAAGAGCTAGTGGCTTATTACTGTTAGTACATTTCACCACTTTATGAGCGTTCGTGGCCGAGCGGTCTAAGGCGCGGGTCTTCGCTGACGTCCACCTCCGGGAATCACTGGGCGTGCGTTCTAATACCGTCTATACCGAAATTAAATTTATGATCTTGCAACTCAATTTTCGCCCACTTTTTGTGATGGGATTCTTTCAAAATTTGGAATGCAACCTCAGACCCGATGACAATGCAATATTCTATGATCAAATTAATTTATTAACGATAAGTTATTAGTTTATTCTAATTAATACGCTTATATTAGCGGCACTTGTATGTTTGTGGGTCCAACTTTCCTTTGGACAAATAGCCAGTGGCTTATTAGAATTACTTACAACGTACAAATCAGAGCTGCGGAGTGTAATAATGTTTGCACATGAATTTACCAGAAAGCATTCAAAATGTCTGATGCAAGTAATGCAATAGAATCCTAAGGTACATTCCATTATAATATAATAATAGTTTAAAAAACTAAAAAAAAAAAAAAAACACGCTTTTGTAGCAAAATGAACTAAAAGTTAAAAAAAAAATAATAGTTTAAAAAACTATAAAAACACGCTTTAGTAGCAAAATTAACTAAAAAGTTAAAAATAATCTTTGGATGACAAGTATATAAAGTAATTGACAAAACACTTAATTTTACTGTAATAAAAAAAAAGCGTGGAGGGCTTCTTATCAGTTGTCTTAATTTCTTCCACTGTTTATTCATGCAAAAATGTAAATAGGCAGCCTCCCACGCTTTTTTTTATTACAGTAAAATTAAGTGTTTGATCAATTACTTTGTATACTTGTCATCCAAAGATTATTTTTAACTTTTTAGTTCATTTTGCTACTAAAGCGTGTTTTTTTTTTTTTTTTTTTTTTTTTTTTTTTTTTTTTTTTGTGTGTGTCTTAGTTCCAAAAAGGTTTTACAAAAAGAATCGAAATCTCATCTCTTATTTACATGAGGTTTTTAATAGATAAACGATCTTAGTAACAAGGTTTGTAAATCGTAGCAAATATCAAATCACATTCACATTATATGTTTAATAAATGAATTTTATTAGTTGCAAAAGGGTTTTACGCATAAGCTTAAAGTATCTGCTCTTATTTAAGCTAGATTTTTGTAAATCTAGATTGAGTTACAAAAAGTTTGAATTAATAGCATTTCTTACTTACAAGAGGATTTTAGTAAATTAACTGTCTTACAAAAGATTTTATAAATCAAATGAAAATAGCTCTTATTTCCATGAGAATTCCAGTAATTAGAAAATAAACTCGCTTAGTTAAGAAGATTTTTGCAAATAAAATCGTAATATTACTTCTTCTTCGTATAAAGCTCGCACAAATGACCCGTCATAATAGCATACTTGTTTATAGTAAACATTACGTAACGTTTCTCAATGGGGTTGTTTCCTTCAGTCAAAAGTACTACTTTTAGTCACTGAAATTGATAGAATGAGCAAAAAAATAAAAAAAATAACATAGACCCAGAAAATATTTTCATTTTCCCAACAGTTATTTTTAATTATTTTTTTTAAATGCCCGTGTTTTCAAACAAGGTGTGGTCTTGATGACGTCACGAATGATGCATTTTGGCGCATCTTTCTACCACGTTCCACATTATAATAATCAACAAGCGAATCAAATATTGCGCTCTACGCTTGCTATCAACCCTATCGTTGCCAATACACGTGAGTAAAGATGCAAATTAAATATTTTGCTTTATGAATGGCAACACTAAATGGCATTTCATCATTTGTGATGTCATAGGCAAGATTTGTAAACAATGAAAGCTCACCGATTTAAGTATTTTTTTAAATATTAAACTTAAACACATTATTTAAAAAAATGGTCAGATCCTATGTTTTTAAGCATGCTCTTTCAGATAAAAATACTTTTAAAATTTTGGAAATGATCCCATAACGTTAATATTTTAGTAAATATAGTAGATTCATGGAAGTATTCTTCTTGTTTATATGAAGGATTCGCTTACGTTTTCAGTAAACAAAATTGCTTTCAAATTGCATCGCTCCGTTGTAAATTGTCCTTAGTACATAGGATTGAATAATTTCAATTTCGCTAATCAGTAGCATAGTTTTCATAGAATACTAGCTGTACCCGACGCGCGTTGCTACGTCAACAAAAAAATACATCATTACACTGATTTTCATGACAATCGGTTGAACGGGGCAGAAGTTCCTACTCTGCAGTGCCACCTGGTGGCGAGTGGCTTCAATGAGCATATTATGCACCTTCTCCGTGGAAAAATACATATATATAGCAATTTTCATAATAATCGGTCCAGGTATCAAGAGAAGACGTGACTATACTCAAATTTTGTACTCACGCAGTTTGCAAGATCAATCAATCGCTAAAAATATCAAATAGAAAAAGTTTTAAATCCCCCCGTTGCATGAAAAGCCATAAAACAATAAAGAAAGAATTTATTTGTTCAAACTCAAGAAAAATGGCAACAGCTAACTTCTTACCAATGAGATCTTTCACGCGAATTAATTTCTGCAGCCGATAATTTTATTCGTATTTATCCAATGGATTGTGACTTAAATTGGAATAAAAAAGGAACTATCGATCGGATTTTTTTCGAACTGGTCTATAAACATTTCCAGTACCAAAAATAATAAACGGTGAAAGTTTCAGCCAAATCTGCCGGGTAGTTTTTGAGTTCATGGATGACATACAGACAAACATTCATTTTTATATATATATAATAGAAAATTAGTTTTTTTTTTTTTTTTTTTTCACTTTCATAAGGTTCTTTTAAAATGGATTCATTCATCTCTTATTCACAAAAGGGTACAAGTAAAATTATTTTTTAAGTATAAATAGCATTTCTTACTTGTATTCGGTTTATAGTAAGTATAATTGGCTATATTTTAATTACATCTCTTATTAAGACATAAGATTTTTAGTAAAACAAATGGCTGCATCAAAGTTTCGCAAAGTTCTCTGAAGGGCGCAAACTACGACCCCATCTTTTCGAAGATTAATGTTATCTTTCGGAGGAGTATTATGTTCCTTCGGTCACGACGTGCTTGACGGAGCACAGATTGAGAAAGTCTTATTAGTTAAATTCTACTTAATATTCCAGATTATTCCGTAGGCATAAAGTTTTAGCTCCCTGAAACAATTTTGTATCATTTAACACTCCTTTTCATATTATTTCAATGTTCGTTTTTGTGAAACCCTCCCTCACAATGTGCTTGACGAAGTTTATTTGCTAATCTATTTGCACAAATGAGACATAATTACATATATGTTTGCACTTTATTCCAGGAATTTTAAACTTTTGTATGAAGTATGTGTTTCGCACATTACGTATATCGCAACCCCGCAATGAAAGTAACACAACTCAAAATTTAGGAAAAACGTACTAGGCTATTGATTTTAAATCAATTTTTTTTTCCTTGAAAAAAAAAAAAAAAAAAAAAAGAACTCGGACACAGTTAGCTTACGTAACTGGTGCGTGATGGCGGAAATTCGATATAATTCAGTAATGACACCGCACGTTTTCTAATTTAGAAGACAATTTTTCGAACTTTAACCATGCATTATTACTTTAGACGTCAAAAGTTAACCAGTAAACATCATAGCATGATGTTTTTGAGCGTATCTTAATATTTGAGACGCAATCACTTAAAACTACTATTACGTGAAACCTTAACTTTCTCCAATGCTGTTTTTTATTGAGCAATCACATTGCTTATTGTTCTCATTTGAATTTTTTGAATTCTTATGTGTGATTTTATTTTTCCCCCGCCTCCCTCTGCAGCACCACCGTCGACCGGCTCCTCCCGAAGCTGCTCCTCCAGCAAGCAAAGTCTCCAGGTTGAATACATATCCTACACACATACACGCATACACACACACTCGTGCATGCACATAGACACAAACATACGCATACACACACACACACACACACACACACACACTCATGCATGCGCACAGACACAAACACACGCATACATACACACACACACACATGTCCACACACTCATGCCTGCACACACACACAAACACACATGCATACACACACACACATACCCACACGCCTACATACACACACAATATTGATTGCGAAAAACATAATTTGAATTCAAGACGTCAAAATTCAAATTAATTTTTCTATTTATTTATTCTTTTTTCAGTTGTTTCTCTTCCCTTGCCGAGTTTCGATATAAAGAAATTTTTTTCCAAAAAGCTTTCTTTTAAATGTTTCATATGAGTAAAAACTCAATTTTATTTATTTTGAATGTTTCATTAGTATAAAAACTCAATTCTACTTATTTTGAAGGTTTCATAGGCATAAAATCTCAATTCTACCTTTTTTGAATGTTTTATTAGTATAAAAACTCAATTCTACTTATTTTGAACGCTTCATGGGCATAAAATCTCAATTCTACTTATTTTGAAAGTTTCATTAGTATAAAAACTCAATTCTACTTATTTTGAATGTTTCATAGGCATAAAATCTCAATTCTACTTATTTTGAATGTTTCATTAGTATGAAAACTCAATTTTACTTATTTTGAATGTTTCATAGATACAAAAACTCAATTCTGTTTATTTTTAATGTTTCATAAGCATAAGAACTGAATTTACTTTGAATGTTTCATAAGAAGAAACTTAATTCTACTCATTTTGAATGTTTCATGGGTGCAAAAACTCACTTCTACTTTTGAATTTTTTAGAGGTATAAAAACTCACTTCTACTTTTGAATGTTTCATAGGCGTAAAAACTCACTTCTACTTTTGAATGTTTCATAGGCATAAAACCTCACTTCTCCCTTTGAATGTTTCATATGCGCAAAACTCACTTCTACTTTTAAATGTTTCATAAGTATAGAAACTCACTTCTACTTTTGAATTTTTCAGAGGTATAAAAACTCACTTCTACTTTTGAATGTTTCATAGGCATAAAAACTCACTTCTACTTTTGAATTTTTCAGAGGTATAAAAACTCACTTCTACTTTTGAATGTTTCATAGGCGTAAAAACTCACTTCTACTTTTGAATGTTTCATAGGCATAAAACCTCACTTCTCCCTTTGAATGTTTCATATGCGCAAAACTCACTTCTACTTTTAAATGTTTCATATGCGCAAAACTCACTTCTACTTTTAAATGTTTCATATGCGCAAAACTCACTTCTACTTTTAAATGTTTCATATGCGCAAAACTCACTTCTACTTTTAAATATTTCATATGCGCAAAACTCACTTCTACTTTTAAATATTTCATATGCGCAAAACTCACTTCTACTTTTAAATATTTCATAGGTATAAAAACTCGGATTTACTTTCGAATGTTTCATTGGCATAAAAACTCAATCCGTTGCAAGAGATTGCACCATTTACAGCGCATTTTCATTTTATTTAAATTTAAATTCTTTTTCATAACGTATTTCACAAAGCTCAGGAAAACTTATTTATTAAACTCCACTTAGAAATTTAAGTACAAAAGTTCAATTCTTTAAAACATTTTTCTAGGATTTGTGACACATTTTAATTTAAATTAAAGCTTAATCTCATGTGTTTTCTCTCAAAATGTATTTTACGTGGCGCACATTGAGAAACTTTTATTCATTAGTTTTCAGTTAGCATTTTAGATATTTAATGAGGCATAACATTTTTTTAATCATATTTTACAAATTTTCATTTCCTTCAAAACTAAGTCTCTTTTTATGAAATGCTGCTCCAATGAGCGTCATTTTAAAGACCTTAGTGTAAAGAGCAATAAACCTACCTTTAATCGAAAGGCTACTAAAGAGCAATGCCATCCATCATTCTGAATGTCTCGGATTAAAAGAAAATCCGAATCTCATGCTATATAATTTATGTCTCAAAGAATAAAAATAAGAAAACGCTGCCTCTTGATAAATAAACATAACTTGAAATCTAATTTACGAGGGTAAATTGAGGGAGAGGCGGCACCAAAGAGCGCATCATCCGATTTCGAAAATAGCCATTGCCCCATCAAGCTGACGATCCTACCACATCAAGTGTTCCAAATTCCACCCCCCGGAATGGTAATCTTAATGCCGCTGCCAAAAAAGCATTCATTCTTTTTTATGGCTTTCTTTATTATTTTCCTGTTTTCAGTAGGTTAGGAGAAAATAGCCTTTTTTTCATTCAGTCCTTCGGCGATATTTATTAGTATTTTTTTTTTTTTTTCGGTATCAAAATTACGGGTCGCGCTGTTATCAGCTTCTTATCAGGGCCAAGGTCAAGCAAAGGTCAACTCTAGAAACGACTGATTGGGTCAAACGACTTCTCAAACAGAGACCACGCCTTCGAAAGAAATATCAGAATTATGGAATGAGATTTTTTTATTTATTTATTTCATTAGTATCCAGTTATTGCCCTTTATAGTGTTTTCCCTATTGTATGTCAGTAATCTTTAATGACACTTAGATATCCAAAGCAAACAAAACGCAATTTATTTTCTTTTTCTTATCATTGGGGCAAAATGTGTAAAGTATGGCTTTATATTGATTACGATAACTTCAATTGACAGCAAAGACATTTGTTTTTACAATCCTACACTGCAAGCCAAAAGTATTGCACATTTAAGAAACATTACTTTTTTGCTAACAGCCCTAAAACTGAAGATTTCCAAATCATTTAATTTTTTTTATAGATGGGATGTAGAAGTTTTAAGAAACAATATGTAAAGTTTGTTACCTCGAAATACCAATGTAACCCTTAAATGTATCCCGTTGAATCTCGGCACATTTTTAACCGACTTCAAAAAGGAGGCGGTTATCAATTCATACCGTATGTATGTTTTTTTTTTTTGTTTGTTTGTCCACTCATAGCGTCTCACCTAGTGAACCGATTTTGATTATTCTTTCTTTAATGGATAGGGGATGGCTCAACTTAGGTCCCATTACTTTGTTTGACCATATTTGTTCTTTAGAAAAAAAGTTATGAGCAAAAAACAGTAAATTTTATGCAATTTCCCTATTAAATGATTTTGTAGCGAAGTTCGCACTTTTCATCCGTGGATAACGGTGGCTCAGTGGTAGAATTCTCGCCTCCCACAGGAGCGACCCCAGTTCAAATCCTGACTAGGACAAAGTGAATTTTACTAAAATTTCGTTTCTACTGTTTCCCGTATTTTCTCGAATCTTCTATTAATTTCTGTATCTTTCCAAGTCTGGAAAGTTCCAGCACTTTCTCAAGTTGTGTATAAATAGATGTAACGTTCATTCGTGGTTCTGAATAAAGATCTCGAGTTGAGACTAACGAGCATTCGCTTCATTTGGCTTTTACATTGTCTTCGCTATCTTCATCTACGCGACAATATGAAACTCATTGTTATAAAACTTTGGTGCCCTATAACAGTAACATTAATAGTAATTGTAATGATAGTTTTTAATGAAGGCTTCTCTGAAGCAAGCATCAAATTTCTTCAAGGGATATTTCGATAATGGGGAATCTGGCGCTGTCGTCTCATTTTTGGCGTAAATAATTTTATTTTAGTAACCCTGCTGATTTATAGTAACCCTATGTGAATTATCAAAATCTTCCTTTCTTCAGTGCTATTGCTCCATAGTAGGGGTAAACCTAACCTGGAAGCGAGGTGATGCAGTAATTAGGATCTGCTTAGCCTTCACAATGCTACCATTAGGTTTGACTCAACTACTCTGTAGTATTTTTATCGTTATCATCTATGCCGATAACAGATGATCGGGGCTAAGTAAGAAAATACAGGATTGCATCATGAGCAACTTAGATGCTGTGGAATGTAAATTAGTTAGGAAAAACGTAATACTTAAATGGTTATAATTAAATTAACTACGCATGATTTCCAGAGAGGAACAAATATAAGTTTTTAGTGCCAATCGCTTAAAATTTAACGCGTGTCAATAGTTTTTTTTTTTTTTTTAGTATTTAGCATTTTTAAGAAAAGAATGTGAAGTTTCGTGATGTTTAACTTCTTATTATTTCTGAAATACTTACATTTACACTAAAAAGAATGAAATAAAAAAATTTTGAAAAAAAATAGAACTGACTTCAAAATTGCTCTAAAAAGTGAAAAATAATTTTATTCTTTAAACACCATCGATAATGCTTTTAAACATAATTTTTGAAGTTGGCGCAAAAACGATAGATAAAATCATTCACAGTCATAACTCAAATACAACTATAAATTTAACCAGGACCAGTTTCTTCACTATCACATACATTATGCATTGATGACAGCATATTTGAATAGCGATATAAATGTTTCTTCGTAACTTAGGATGCTTTTTCTGAAAAAAAATATGAACGAAGCATGGTTACACTGGATTTTAAGTTTTGTTTTTGCGCCAACTTCAAAAATTATGTTTAAAAGCATTATCGATGGTGTTTAAAGAATAAAATTATTTTTCACTTTTTAGAGCAATTTTGAAGTCGGTTCTATTTTTTTTTTTCAAAATTTTTTTATCAATTAAGTCTTCTAAGATACTACAAGAACAAATTGAAACTCTGTAGTTTCCAATAACCAACAAAATACTTTCACTGAAGATGCTATTAAATCAATTTTAAACTTGTAGATGCACTAATCTGTTGGAACACAAAAATATATAATTTTTTTTTCGGGGGGGGGGGGGGGGCAATCGCAAATGCAGGACTTTCATTTTTTTCTTTAGGCTAGTGAGCTTAAAAATGCCCACTTCTTTTAATTCTATAAGGTTAATTCTGAAGTTTTACTGCTACTTAAATAGAAAGGCATTGTTACAGTTTTTATCAATGGTTTGAAACATTTTTATTTATTTATTTATTTTCAGTTAAAATCCAACCTTGCCAAACGGTTATTTAACCATAATCCATACCTAACGTAAACTGATTTTTAATGCATTTTTCTTACGATTTGAACAAAGGTTTGAAGCCAAAGAACCGATTTTAAAGTGTTTTTAACACATCATGCATTTAAGGGATAAGTATTGTAAAACTTTGTGGATTCCATGTTTCTAAGAGTGGTTGTTGTGACCAAAGCGGGGAGTTGCCAAAAAAGCTATTAATAGCTAGTCGGTTCAATTAATCATTTATTATCTTCTCCGCTAAGAGGCTAAAAATTGTGTTTACATTTTATTTTATTGCGGATAACGAAAGTGGATTTCAATTTTGGACAACCAGATTATTTTGTGTGTCATTTTATGTAACATTAAATAACTATTTTACTTCACAACTTCATTTTATCTTGCCTTCAAACTTATATGATAACGAGCTGATGTGTGCATCACATGACTTCCTTTTACTCCAATTTAATGTCATTTTCCCATTACTGGCAATTGTAATGTGATTAAATAGTTTATTCTATAAAATATCTCCAACAGTGGCTAAATTAAAATCAGATTTAAAAAAAAAAAAAAAAAAACGTCACATTTGTTGCAAAGTTGGCGACAAAACTTGGCGACCAAAAGACTGGCGATATATCGCCAAGTGTCCGCCAAATTATTACACCAATTGAGTTTATATTGAAATTAACAATGATTCCCCCCCCCCCCCAAAAGGGCAAAAGACCCTTTTAGAAACACCCGAATGCAACCAAAAGGAAAGGTGCACAACTAGATCCCACTAGGAGTCTACGTATCAAATTTCAACTCTCTAGGACATGCAGTTCTTAAATTATGCGACATACATACGCACATACATACGTACATACAGATGTCACGAGAAAACTCGTTGTAATTAACTCGGAAATCGTCAAAATGGATATTTCCCTTGTTTATACGTTCTTAGTCACTTATCCACGTGTGGTCGAGTCGAAAACAAAAACTCAACATTTATTCGGGGTGAGTAAAATTGAAATTAAGGTCGATTTTTGAGTGAAAATTTTTTCACGAATACAATACTTGCTTTTTTGTAAAAGGAACTAAAAATCATTTAGGTTGAAAACTATTTTGGTTTTATTCCTGACATAATATTAGATTTCTCAAACTTCAAATACTTTGGCCAGTAGTGTACATTTTGCGCTCAAAATAAAAATGTTCAGAAGTACATTTGCATGTGTGCGTACTTAAACATTGAACATCACATTATGTTGGGTTAGTTGGGGTAGATAGAAACAAGAAGTAAATGGAAATAGATTTCGTTACCAAACTTATGGAAATTTCTGAAGCTAAACAGTTAATGAGAGAAGACGAGTCAACATTGGGAAGACGTTCTGAATGTTCCGCGTGTTTCATAACAACTGTGCAATCATCACCATTGTGTAAAACTGATGTTACGAAAAAATTTGTCTACAATAGTTTAAAGATATAAGGGAATGGGAGGCAAAGTGAAATGGTGAAATATTCACTCCGTTTTTTTTTATTTTATTTACTCAATTAATTTTTCAGGAAAGTAAAATATTAAGCAAGTAATAAAGGCTATTTTTTAAGAGTAGATTAGTTCAATAAGGAGCTTTGAATGGGGTTGTTTCCTGCAGTCAAAAGCAGTACTTTTTGTCACTGAAATTGATAGAATAAGCAAAAAAAAAAAAAAAAAAACATGGACCCAGAAATAACTTTCATTTTCCCAACAATTATTTTTTAATATTTTTTTTAAATGTCCGATTTTTCAAACAAGGCTTGATGACGTCCCAAATGATGCACTTTGCCGCATCCTTCTACCGCGTTTCCGCGTTAGTAAAGATGTAAATTAAATATTTTGTTCTATGAATGGCAACACTGAATGGCATTTCATCATTTGTGATGTCATCGGCAGAAGTATAAACAATAAAAGCATACCGATTTAAGTAATTTTTAAAAAATATTAAATTTAAACAAATTATTTAAAAAATGATCAGATTCTATGTTTTTAAGAACTTTCAGAAAAAAAATTCCTTAAAAATTTTGGAAACGACCCTATTGTTGAACAGTTTTTGTTTATTTGTTCAATTTAAAACAGCATAATACTTATTGCAACAATATGTTAAATTGAAACTATACAAAAGCACTGTTAAGCCAAGGAAAAACGTAAATGTATTTGTTGCAAGTGATATTGTTTTTGACAAAAATTAAACATGATTTTCGTAACAAAACAAACAAAGCAAAAAAGATGCTCATGGGTATCTCCTATAAGTAAGCTTAATTGCAATAAAACAGAAGATGTAAGTAAACAGTATTACTTTTACGGTAAGCGAGTAGATTTTTGAAAGCTTTTAGTTCGATAAATATACAAATAATTTTTAATGTGCATAAAATTAAGCTTAATAAAAGAGAATAAATTTAAAATTTATTATCGAGAAAAACTCTAATGGATTATTAAAAGTGCCGGAAAATTGTTTTTCTTTTAGTTAATCAAGTTTTTGAGCATATACTAATAGACACTTTTTAAGTATGGTGGTTATTTGTAGCAAAGAGTACTTTTGAAAGACTATAAATATACACCTTCAAAAAAATCAAAAAAAAAAAAAAAAAAATCAAGATGAAGAAGCACTTTTTTTCTTTTTACTTCGAAATATGTGGTAACCAATTCAGTTTTTTCTACACCATAGCTTATTTGACGTGTTTACGAAGAATTTTATCATAATTATTTTTTTACCTTTTCATTTTTTAATCGCCTTACATCCAAACGTCTCTCTTTCTAGTTTAAAAAATCGATTGAATGGACTTTCGTAGTTAATGAGATTAATTTTTGTCAGCTTTTTCATACGGCTGTCACCACTGCATGAGAGAATATTTTACAGTACAGGTGCTTTTATAATCTTTCCAGATTAAAATGAATGTTCAAATATTGGAAAACATGCTGTCTAAGTAATTGAGTTTTTTGACGTCATCAGTGGGGTGTGGCCGAATGAAAGACTGGATTATGTAGTCCTTGGTGAAATGCATGTATGTTTTGTATTATTTGATCACAGATTGAAATAGTTCAAAATAAAAAACAAACGAACTTTTCTTTTAAGCACTAATCAAGGGGTATCTTGGATCTAAATCCTAATTTCCTCGACATATATTTATATAAACACGTAACATCTCATACAGCTCATTAAAAATATAATTCAAAAGGGTAATGAGCAAACATTTTTTCTTAATAAATCATCCTAACGTTTGTAATTTTTAGGCAAAAAACTTAGTTCCCTACCCTTTAAAGTTATTTCTTTTGAATCAAATATATGAGCTGTCACGTAAGGAACGACACGGAGGCTTTTTCGTGGCGTGGCCTATAATCTAAGTTACCAGCGAGGCCGTATTTAGAGGGTGGGTTTTCAGGGTTCAAACCCTCCCCAAAAATGTTCAGAACTATTCCAAAAAATTATTTTATTATACTGTTTTTGCTGAAAGAAATTATTTGCATTACTTTATGTATATCTTTTTTTTCCAATTTCTCTCGAAAAATTAAAATACTGTTAAAGAATTGTGCAAATTCAGTAATTATATGCAGTATTTATGTTTACTGTCGTTATTGCGAACATCTTTTCTAACAAAACAAGGCAATGCAGCCTATTCCTTGAAATTTTGAGTACCTGACGTGAACAAAAACAACAAAATTCTCTACATTTGAGAGTATCAAACTCTATAAATAACAATTCTTTCAACAGTAAAAAAAAAAAAAAAAAAAAAAAAAAAAAACGTATTTATGAAGTATTACTTGGAATATGTGTCTGTGAGTAGAAGCATTATATTTTTTGAGTTGAATAAATGAAATATTTTACAGGGACGTAGTTATGGCCTTTACATATCATATTTTTCCCTTCATTTTATAGATACGTCCGTTTATACCTTTGTTCATGTTAATGCCCTTAAATCAACGCCCCTCATATAAGTAACCTTTTCTAACAAAAATCACTAGAATATACAACAAAGTCAAATTTCATTGATCATATAGATGCCAAAAGAAATGTGCTTGGTTAAATCGTCCCCGAAACAAAAGTCTAGTAGTTATGGCCTTTGTTACCAGTTAAAGCATCTTACAGATGTTCTATACGACAATTGTAAATGCATAAAATGAAAGATGGTCCCTAAATGTATCAATCTTACTGTAGGTAAATTATGTTCTTGAATATGAAGTACCTCGCAGTAACAACCTGACTTGTCTCACGGGTGTTTGCACAGAGTTCAATAACTTTCAACTATAACAAATACAAAGTTTTAACTTTCGTTACAAGCAACTTCGTGTAAGTCTCTCAAATAAGGAAAAAGACGAGTTCGCCGTCGAAACCCATAACACAGCGTCGTGCAAATTGACTTTGAATCGTTCTCTTGTATTCATCAATTTAAAACTCAAAAAGCGAATGAACAATGACATCCCGAAATGGCGGTCATAAATTTGACCATGAGCAGCGCCACCTGTGCCAGACGTCATCACATCACGTGTCAGTCGACCGTTAAATAACCTCATTGGCACAATGAACCGAACAACGGAGAAATGAGGTTCTGAACGAGAGAATAATTCACGCCTCAAATGGGAGACGAAGGGTCCATATTATTCACATCATTTCTGATTCGACGCGAACAATTTAAAAGGATCTTTTCTTCGTCTCATCATTTCAAGGTCGAGAAGGATATTGTAATTCTTGAGAGAAATCATGATGCTGATTTGGGAGAACGTGAATTATCGCTCAGAAGGTGTTTAGAAAATTCAGAATACACTTTAGCTTCTGTGATACTTAATTTCATTGCTTGGGCTTTAAAAGTTAGAAGTCAAAATGAAAAGAGAAAAAGCAAAAACAATCAAATAAGGTTTCTGCCGCAATATAATACTAAGCTACAATTGCATTTGTAAGGTCACCAATGATGAACCGTAAGCCACCAGCAGTTGAGTAAAATGCCAAGTTTTAACAAATATGTCCTTTATAACATTTGAAATTGTTTTTAACATATAATGTGACGAAGTCAAATGAAACGGGAAAGTCAACAGACTGAAAATTAAAGAGTCTCAGGAGGAGCAATAATTTGGATGCAAGCAAAATGCAAGTCAGGATAAAGTGGATGAAAAAATTTGCTTCGCATGAATCGTTACATGCTGTTTGCACAGCGCTTGCGAGAAAGAAAGAATATAAGTACAGTGAAACCCCGATTTTACGTCCCTCGAATTTACGCGTTTCCCGCATTTCTCATTATTTTCAACAGATTCCAGTTTTTTCGTACACTAATAATGATCTTCCGTATACTCCCGGATTCGCTACTAAACATATTAAAATGTTCCTTTGGAGAAATATAGATATTATTCATTTTGAAACAGTCATCTTAACTACCTTATTATTTTTTTTTTCTATTTGATTTTTGCTTTCTATGTTTTTTCCGTATTTTACGTTGTTCCATATTTAACTTTTTTTTAAGTCCAGTCCCTTGAGAAACGTAAAATCGGGGGTTTCACTGTTGCAGACTTTTCCCGCAAGTCATTGGTTGATAGCTACCTCTCCCTTTTCCAATCGCTTACTTATTGGTCATAATTTATTCCATTATTTAAAATACTTTACGTCATAGCAACATTGTCTCTAGGGAACAAGAACGATACGGTTGTTGGTGTAAAACCACAGCAATAATCTCTGTAGATAACAGCAAAGATAGTCCTGTTAGCGATAAGTCATAGTAACAGTATTTCTAGGTTACACGAACGAAACAGTTGTTGATGTAAAAACACAGCAACAATCTCTGTAGAGGACAGGAAAAATAGTGCTGTTGTTGTCATAGCAACAGAAAATTATGTTGTAAGTGTAATGTTAGTGTTGAAATGTTGCTGTTGGTGTCATAGCATTAGTGTCTTAATCAATCGGATAACACTATATTTAGTGTCTTTCGCGACCTTTTGAAATCACCATAAATGTTTTCCAGATGATCTAGACATTGCTGAGTAGGTTAACTAAGAGAGAGAGAGAAAGAAAAAAAATCTTTCATAAACAATCGCCAATTGCTTATTTATTTCATTAAATAGCTAAACGCTTATTTTACAAATCATATTTAATCGATTTCGGGATATTTATTAGATATATATTTGCATTCCGAGAATAATCTCTATGCATTATTGTATTCGTATTTTGATTACCACGAAGTTTGATTGAGACAGGCTGTTGTGCTGATACAGAACTGCATTCGTAACAATACTGATGCAAGATAAAAAGAAATGCAAAGAAAGGGCGTTCAGAGAAATGCTCGAAACTAGCGATCGGTATTTCTAAATATCACTTCATTCTTCTGAATATTCCAAAACAAACAAATCGATCTCTGCGTTGCTCTTTAAGCAGAGTTTAGCTGTAATACTGCTGAAAGCAAAGAAAATAATGCTCCGGAAAAGATCAAACAAACAAAGAACGATGTTTAATAATGTGTGACAAACACTTACTAAATAACGCTGAATTTATTTCTCTAAACAGAGAATCGTTTAGAACGCAAGAATGCTTTCATTTTAAGACCGCAATCTGCTGTGGTAAATTTCCACCCTTCCTTTTTGTTCGATTTTCCCGCTTTTAAACCCTTCTCCGCTTAATGACACGAAAGTATTTAATCTCACCTCATTGGTTGCGAACAACAGCCGGGGTTTAAAATTTATCGCCATCTCCCAGACTGTGCAGAAAAGAAGTGAATTGAAGACAAAGCACAAAATAATAAAGGAATAAAGAAGCAGTCGTCTAACCACTCAACACGGAGATTTTCGTCAATATTTTAATCGCTAACAGCGTAATAAAACGGTTTTTTATTGCGCTTTTTTTTCGCTCAAGTATGTTTTTAGGAAGGATTTTCATCAGCTTAAAGAATTTTTAAATGGATCTCGACGCAATGGAAGGAAATGGAATTTTTTTTCACTCATACTTTTGTAGTATGGGTTGCTCAATCGATTAATTCTCCTTTCACTACACTTTTCATATGAATATTTATTTAAGCAGTACACATACTGATTTCATAATCCTTCTTTCTCATAATCCTGGATTTATTTTTACTTGTGCAATTTCCATCTACAAAGTTTAAGTATTTTAAAATGTATTTCTTCAGCAGAAGACCACTATTTTATAAATTTAGCATTAAAATTGTACATGCACAATTACTAGTATGAAATTATGCTACTTGTGTTCAAACGATTTCGTCGAATGCGCTCTTCGACTTCAATGACTCACATTGATGACGTCAGTAACCCCTATAAATATTAATCACCTTTAATTAATATGCATCTTGTTGCATTTATGCCATATCAATGCATGCTTCTAGAGGAGCTTTTCCCAACAATGGCTGTGCAGTTATACAGTATAAATAACATGGTTCTTGTATTCATACGATTTCATTACAAGCATTTAGTGGAAATTCCAAAATGCAACAGGATAAAAATTAATTACCTTTAATAAGCTACTAGTATTCACACCTTTTCATTGTATTTTTCCGCTGTAATCTTCTAGCATCCTCAATGGTTTTGAGGATGATAGCAACAGCAACTAGTTAAAGCCAGTTAATGAATGGACACATAGGCAACGGGCCCGGCGCACCAACACGTGAGGGGGTGCCAATTCTGGGGATGAAATATTAATTGGACTCGTTTCATATCGCACAAAAGCACGATCCAACTGTAAATCCTTAAAAAAAATGAAAATTTAATCTTTTTTGCAAATTTCAAAACCGCTCCTAGTCTATATTTACACTATTAAAAGTTATATAGTTTTAATATTTGGGGCTTACTGCAACGGGCAAAGCTTAACAACATCTTATATTATTATAATATATGATTATCGCATACTATATCACTTCTACTTATAATGCATTCAAACGTATACTGTAATATAAAAAACCTCCAAGTTTAGCATGGCTGTGTTAACGCAAGTATCGAAGGATCTTCACAGTATAGAATAAGGGGTGGGGTCAGTGTCTTCCAAAATCATAGTCTGGCCGCATCGCCAGTATTCAAACAATTTCATTACATTTTTCAGGTGGAATTCCACATTTAAACGCCAATGCTTTTAGCGTTGACACTGAAATCAACCAGTCTAAAAATGAGTCACCATTGATCACTTTCTGGTATTCAAACCAGTCTGCTCTGCGACTTAGATGTTTTTCATTTCGACGGCGACAGTGACTTTTTTGACCGCAGTCGCAGATTTTCAGCCCCCCCCCCCCCCCCATCATTTGCTTTACCTGCTTGAACTTGCATGCTCTTTGTTGCCTATCGCTTACTCAATGCATACTTATTTCACCATTAAAAATTATTTTTACCCATCTTAATTTGTAGCTCTTCATAAGGTATCGTAAAATTTATAAATCCAAGCTACGTTTTTTCTTCTTTTTTATATATATCGGTAGCAAAAGTGTATTTGCAGCAGATATATTTTGTTGCCACTTTTTCAATTCGATGGATATGACTTTTTAAAGTGTTAAATATTTAAATAATTTCGTCTGTAGTAATGCCTGCTGAATTAAATGTAGTTAGTATGTAATCACAATCTCTTTAAAGACTAATTCGTGCAAAATAATCTTCTCACAAAAGAAAAAAATATATGTAGTTATTCTCACTATAAATATACAGGAAGGTCTTTCAATATTCATCAACTTTTTATTTCAATGGGTGTGACATTCATAGAAGTAAATTTTTAAATAATTCTGACAAAAAATACACAAGAAACAACACACAAGAGAAAACATGTTTTATTCTCAGAAATTTGTTGGAAATGCTAAATCGTTTAAATAATTGGTAACTTAAACCAATTGAGAGACAGATTTAGCTAACGTTGGAAAAGCTACGTTGATGGGCAGGAAATTAGGCTCGTTTAATCCTTGACGGAATTATTACTTTCCTTAACATTATGATAAGTTAATACTACTGATTTTGTTCAGCACTCATATATAAACATATACAGATTGTTGAAACAGTTCATTGCAGTTAATAGTGAACAATTTTTACCGTCCTTCAGCCATTTTAAAATAAAGGTGCAATAAAAAACCCCAAAGTTATATTTTGTACTAAATATTTTTCTCGGGGGAAAGAACAACTATAGATATTCATTCTGACAAGAATTATTCAAAAATTTGTTCAATATCAATCACCCATTAATTTCAATATCTCTTTATGAAAATAAATATTTAAACCTGTTTAGACACAAACCTATACAGATTGTTAAAACAGTTTATTGCAGTCAATAGTGAACAATTTCTACCGTCCTTCAGTCATTTTAAAATAAAGGTGTAATAAAAAACCCCAAAGTTATATTTTGTACTAAATATTTTTCTCGGGGGAAAGAACAACTATAGATATTCATTCTGACAAGAATTATTCAAAATGGGTTCAATATCAATCACCCATTAATTTCAACATCTCTTTATGAAAATGAATATTTAAACCTGTTTAGACACAAACCTATACAGATTGTTAAAACAGTTTATTGCAGTTAATAGTGAACAATTTCTACCGTCCTTCAGCTATTTTAAAATAAAGGTGCAATAAAAAAACCCCAAAGTTATATTTTGTACTAAATATTTTTCTCGGGGGAAAGAACAACTATAGATATTCATTCTGACAAGAATTATTCAAAATGGGTTCAATATCAATCACCCATTAATTTCAACATCTCTTTATGAAAATGAATATTTAAACCTGTTTAGACACACTGAAGTAAATGCAGAAAGTGTATAATCAAAACCTTGAGGAATCTAATTTATACAAACAATATTTTTGTCAAAGGAAACATATTTATTGATACTCATTCTGGCTATACAACTGTGTAAAATGGTTCGAAGATAGATCGAGTATTCTTTTAAATGGATTTCTCATTTTATAACAACAAATAGTGAAGAATTCTGTTCGTTCTATACACATCCTAAAATAAATGTAGCTAGTGTGCAATTAAGAACTCTAAAAAATTCATTTGTGCTAAATACTTTTCTCAAGAAAAAACGAGCTGATGGGTGTGTATCACATGACTTCATTTTACGGCAATTTAATGATAATAGTGCAATGGAGTAAGCAAGGAAACATTAAATATTTTCACCCGTACTTTTGCGAATTGAAGCAAAAAAAAAAAAAAAGTTTTACGCAGATTTATTTCCCCATTATTGCCAATTTTAATGTGATTCAATGGTTAACTCTCTAAATTTCGCCAATAGTGGCCGAATTGAAACAAGATTTAAAAAATATATATTATTTTGAATTTTTGGCATCTTGAATTCAAATTATGGTTTTCGCAATCACGAACGTGTGTGTGCATGTATGCGCGTGTGTGTTTGTGTAGGCGTATGTGTGTGTGTTTGTGTAGGCGCATGTGTGTGGGTGCGTGTGTGTGCGAGTGTATGTATGCATGTGTGTGATGTTGTGTATGCAGTGCTGTGCGTGTAGGCGTTCGTGTGTGTGTGTGTATGTATGCAGGCATGTATGTTTGTGTCTGTGTGCAGGCACGAGTGTGTGTGGGTGTAGGTGTGCGTGTGTGTATGTATGCTTGTGTGTGTAGGATATGGACGCAACCTGGACACAGTTTTCACAAGAGGAGCAGCATCGTGAGGCCGGTCGACGCGACGGTGGGGCTGGCAGAGGGTGCTGGCGGGAAAATAAAATCAGCGTAAAGCCAAAAACAGTCAAATGAGAACAATAAGCAATCGTGATTGCTCAAAAAAAAAAAAAAAAACACCCTCTAAATGTGTCGCCAATTTGGCGAAAAAACTTGCCGAACAAAAGCCTAGCGATATATTGCCAAGTATCCACCGAATTTTAACGCCACTTGAGTTTGAATTGAAATTAACAATGACCTAAAAAAAAAGGTGTGAAAGACCACTTTTAAAACATCCGAATGCAGCCAAAAGGGCATTTGCTCAATTAGACTCCAACAGAAGTCTACTTACCAAATTTCAACTTTCTACGACATACCTTTTATGGGTTATTCTGAGAAGAACTGTACAAAATGATTTAAATATCTGTCACGCTTTTATTTCGATTTATTAAACATTTCGTTGAAGCAAATATTGAAGGAACCTGTTCATTCTATAGACACTCAGAAATAAATGCAACAAGCAGCAATCAAGACCCTTAAAAATTCATTTATGCAAACTACTTTTCTCAAGAGAGAGAGAAAAAAAACACTATAGATGCTCATTCTGACAAGAAATATACAAGAGGGTTTCATCTGCAGAATCACAGAGAAATATAGCAAGAAATCGATTCCATTTTTTACCGCTATCGAGATGAAATTCGATACTTTCAGAGCTCCGGGCTCCACTCGAGGGGAATAAAAAAGTCAAATCGAGCTCCCCCCGTGGGGTTCGAAAAGAACCAAATCTGTAAAGAATTTTCCAGCTTCGATGTCAAGCCCATTCGCATTCTTTCCCGGAACATGGAATACACATTTGGGGGCTATTTTTGTCCGGCCCTATCTTTTCCCATGTGATGAGGGATATCGGCTGCAACGTCCAGGAGAGAATGGGTTGGAGATGGGATAGAATAGAAGATTCGATTTTGTGTGTGTGCTCTAGTTTCACGCATGAGGTATAAATTTACACGTAGATATATGCATGTAGTTGAATCGGGAATACGACTTTAAATTCAGACTAAGTATATGCGAGTCTGCTCATAGCTGTGCAAAGCAGTAACTTAAGAAGAAATTCATTACAATTGTGTAGTTAAACTCGTTTATAAAGAGCAACACATGTACGTTATAACCGAGTACACGTAAAAAATAAGTTTTGACGAAAAAACAAAAACTTATGCGTACTTTTGTTTTTAATTCGGTGATTGTACAATATCAGTTGTTTAATATGATTAGAAACGTCTTGTGTCTACCCTGTATTATTGTTTTCTAGAAATAGTCGTGAGTCGTTATTTTCGCGAAAATGAAGGATATCGACGATTTTATGAGCTGAAAATTTCGCGAATTTTATATGAACCGATCTGAGAGTTGGTTAAACGTTTAAAGTTGAAATATTTCGCGAGGCTAATATTTTCGCGATTCCGACGGACTAGCGAAAATTAAAGCCTCGCGAAAATAAGTGCTTTTACTGAACTTCTGGCCCGAAAATCATCGTCATTTGCACTAAAGGCCCCGAACAATAGTTAAAAGTTTTTCTGCATATTAAAGTCATTGATTATGTAGAAAGTAGTTCAGTTTCAAATTCTTTACATTTTTCAATAACGTCGCCCCTTCCATTATTATTTCTTTTTCATCTACATTAGCTTTAATTTTAACTACAGTATCTTCGGAAGTATGTCTTCGAATAATTGTACTAGAGTCAAAAAATACATAAAATTTAAATGCTTCTCTACTTCACAACTGCTTTTTAAATAATTCTGTCATTATTTTTTCTCAGAATTTATTTCCCTAACTTTCTAATGATTTCAAAGTCTTAAAGGATATTTTTCAAAAAAAAAAAAAAAAAAAGTTAAGCTGGGAGGGAATTCAATAGGAACTTTATGAAGGCCAAAAATATTTCTTGCTTTAAGCGGGGTTTGCTCGTTAAAAGAGAGTTATGCTCCCATAGACTTAACATTGTATCAACCAAATATCTCCGAGTTCCTCTGTAAAGACAGGTTCTCGTTAAATCAGGAATGGTTATAAGTGAGTTTGACTGTATCCTCAAAATAATCACTAATTTCAAACGAACAAACAAAAATGTGCTCGGTTTTGAAGGCAAATCGCAATGAACAAGAAGAATGATTGCGTTGGTTTAAATTTTCTTAAACTGCATCTCTTATTAGTAGACTAATTGATTTATCCATAAATAAGTGAATAATAGCGGAGTTTCGGATAATTATCGAATGTTACAATTAGAGTTTTAATCAGCATTTACAATTTATGTTGTAATTGTAAAGACGAGAAAATAGATTGAATGGACTGGTCAGACGCATAATGATAAAATTTACATAGATGAATGTTGGGAAAAGTCTTATTGAACTAATTATCATTATATGTATGATTACAGTTGAAACAAAAAATTACATGCTGTATGTTTCAGTAGATAAAATCGTGGGAAAGATTGTTTTAGATGATATTATAGTGATCTTCGAATAGTACCAATGATATACTTAGACAAATTTTCAGATTCGTGTAAATAACTACAAAAATAACTGTCATTAAGTGCTTTGATTATGTATTTTACTTAAATTACATGCTACACCGTAACAGATGAAATCTGGAAAAAGGATTATGCAAAAACTAATTATTATTATGAGATTTGAATTGCATCAATGGCACACGTATACACAGGCGAATCAGAAAATTTATGCAAACGACTACATACGCATGCTACTGTCATCACTAAGTGTTTGCGTGATGATTTATGCCAGAAGTTTTGTGATATATTACGATTATATGAGCTTTTAACTCGTAATAAGCTTCAATACAGAGAATATATTGGATCGAATGTACATCTACAATACATACAAATATTGACTAATAGTGCATACAAATATCCATTTGTCACTGTCATTAAGTGTGTTGCTCGCGATTTCAGCTCAAATTTACATACTGCATAGTAATCTTTTAAATTTAGAAAAAGGTTTAGAATGCATATAGTATTCGATTATATAACGATTTTGCCTTTTGTTGAGCTTTTGATTTGTAGTTTTTTTTTTTGGATAGAATGTTGGTAAGTTCGTAAAAAAAGGATAGACTGCCCTTCTACGCAAGAAGGATGTATTACATCTCTTTCTTGGGCAGAAGCACTTAAGGTGAGGAAAAAAATATTAAAGGAAATGTGAAGTAAATTTCTAGAATGATGTTCACACGTGAAACTGAAATTATTGAATCATGAATCGAGTGGAACCAGATATAAAGCACAATTAAAAACACTGTTGAAATCTGAAATGAACTGTTTAATTTGTTGAGTGCATGTGGTGTGGCTGCCCAAAAGAAATATTTTTGAAAAGAAATAACTATTTGTGATTATTCATTCTCAGAAATCTTTGGGCAAATTCAGTCCTATTGAAAAAAGATAGTGGATTTTTTATTGGTTAACTCAACCCAATGGGAGCAGTTTAAAAATAAAAAAAAAAAAACGCGATAAAAAGTTTCTTCGCGTCAGATTGCTGCCAAATGCATACAGGCAACATTTTCTTAACCTCAGTTCTTTAAAAACATCACTTACAATTTTAACTTGCTACTATTCATCGTGAACAAATCAGTCAGAGCAAGTATTTCGCACACTCTATATAGAAGAGCATGGGGCAAAGTGAAATGGTGAAATATTTACTCTGCTTTTAGCTCCACCTATCTGTTATTATTTTAACTATGTAGTACCATAAGCAGTCTATTCCAGTGAGGAAAAAAATACCGCCGAAAATTAAAGTATTTGGTAATGAAGACAATTTTAAAAATTGATACTCATATTAATATTTTGTTGTAAGTCAAAAATTATTTTTGTTACTATAAAATGATACAGTTCTTGTTATTAACATTTTAAATATTAATTGGGTTCTCCTAATATTCAGTGCAGTATTAATTTAGTTAATATTAAGCTTATTTGTATTTCAAATAAATTGTAAAATTAGTCAAGTACATGCGGCGCAAAGTGAAATAGTTTTTTTCATTTACTCACTCAATCATTTAATCTAAATCACTTATGTTTTCATTTATTAATTCATTTACATTCCTTCATTTAGTAATTCACTTATTTGTTCATTCATTAATTCTTTTACTCCCTCATTTATTTTCCTTTATATATTAATTGATTTATTCATTTAATTATATGTTACTTGTTCGAATATCTTTTCATTTATTCGTCGTTCAACCTTTTATTTACTGATTCTTTTGATCGAAAATATATTTTATAATTGAATAGAAAATATTTCATTAGAAAGCATTTTATTTTTCACTTTGCCCCATAAAAAAAAGTGAAAATTGTCCACTTTTTTTTTTGAAGACTCAAATTAACTGCCAAAAAAAAAAAAAAAAAAAAAAAAAAATACGGTTTCAACGCAAGTTTCATTATAAAATTCAATGTTCTTTCTATACAGGGTGTTCCGTTTTAACCTGCAATACCTCTATTTTTGCAACCGTTAGTGCTAGATGCATACTTCCAAATGCAAAAATGTTCGAAATCAGATGCAGAGTTAAGATATTGAAAATTTGAAGTAAAAATAAAAATTAGTTAAAAAAATACAAAATGTAACTATTTATACGGGCCCCGGGTCCCCTAACTTATATTTAGGGAAATACTCTCCATTGAAAAACAGTTCCAACACAAAAAGTTTGACATGAGTACGACCAATATTCACCGAGATATGAAACGTAGCATTTTTTGACTTACACCATTTTACACCCGCCGTCAATAATACCTTTTGGGGGAAAATATTGCAATTAGCAAATGTTTAAAATTATATATGTGCATTATAGAGTGGCTTTTTAAATTGTTCGAGGCTTTACAGTGCGCTTTTGTACATTACGGCATAATAATTGCATTAATTTTTGAATAGCAATGAAAAATATAAATATCTTTTTTTTTACTTTGACCACCTGTCACTCTTTCTTTGAAAGGGCGATAAGTTCCAATCTTTTCTTATGTATGGTCCCTTAAAACTTTGACCTGAAATATCTCCTTGAGTTTTAGTCGCACAAGTGTTAAGTTGTTTGTGTCAGTAAAAGTTTTCAATGGAGTTTATTTCTCTAACTATCAGTTGGGGGACCTAGGGCCCAGATAAAAATTTATTTTTATTTTTTGATTTTTTTTTGTTTCTGCTTCAAACTTTCAATATCTTAACTCCGCATCTGATTTTGAACATTTTTGCAATTGGAAGTATGCATCTAGGACTAACGGTTGCGAAAATAAAGGTATTGCAGGTTAAAACGGAACACCCTATATATACTGTAATTTTTAAAACAAATTTCCAATTTGTTCATTTGGAAAAAACTCAGTCATCTTAACTATTTCACTTTCCTTCGCATTCCCCTACATTGAAGCACCGTTTATACGTTTCTCTTTTATACGTTTTTATCAATTATACGTTTTTAAAATTGGTCCCTTCATAGTCCAATCCACAGTAACGTATACCAGTTATACGTTTTTTCATTTTACGCTATTTTTCATACACTCCCTTCAAAAACGCTTAAAAGGTGAATAAAAATGACAACAACGTGTATAAAGTACAAATAAAGTAGTATAGAAGAGTTAAAAACTCAGCAAACAGCTGTTTCGGGGCTGTCACATGCAAGCCCCTTCATCAGTGCAAAAAAGAAGAATTAAAAGTCCACACAATGTGAACCGAACGATAAATGAACAAATTTCATTCAAAATTCATTTCATTCAAAATCATTTCAAATTTCATTGGTTCATTTATCGTTCAGTTCACATTGTGTGGACTTTTAATTCTTCTTTTTTGCAGGGCTTACATGTGACAGCCCCGAAACAGCTGTTAGCTGAGTTTTTAACTCTTTTATACTACTTTATTTGTACTTTATACACGTTGTTGTCATTTTTACTCATTCCATAGTACAAAGTTTTCGACTGCTTTTTTACAGCTTAAAAGGTGCTTCACAGTATATATTTCTTTACCTACCCGTCCATTGGATCAGTATTGCGACAGGACACGCGGACAGAATATTTGAAGCTGTTCCCTGCAAACGAGAGCGGAACAGGAGGAAGGCCGCTAAGGGGGGGGGGGGGGGGCAAAGACTGCAGTCCACAGCACATACCAGAAGCAGTGATTGAATCTCCGCCACCACTTAAATCTTGGATTCCGTGATTTATCAGCGGAAGTGACAAGCCGCACACCGACCCCTCCCCTGACCCCAGTGGTCAGCGAGAAATATTCGATTTGGGGGTCAATACGGTATCCCTGCTGCCGTAATCTTCCCAAGAGGTACATAGCGTTTGGCGATGTCTCCGCAAAGTTAGTACATTAATTAAACATATTTACTTTTGCTTTTACCATTTGAGAATTTATCAAAAGGGTCAACAAGTACGTTTTGAAATTCGAAACCACTTTTTACGTAATTTTTTTTTTTTATTGTTGATTTCTTATTATTTCGTGTATTATTAGTAAAGTTACAGTTTTAGTTACTTTTAAACAACATACAGAAAAAAGAACCTTTTATTTAATTTATAGCATCGAAAATTTAGTAATTAGTTTTTTGACTATTATTTTGTAATTTAAAATATAATACAGTTTGTAATAAAATAGTATGTATTAATTTTTGTCCGTTGGTTTAAAAGATGTATTTCGGATGTACTAAATTATTTTATTCAAATATAATTTCAAGAATTGAATGAACACGTTGGTATTCTAATCGCAGGGCCGATCCTAGCAGGTGTGCAGAGTGTGCACCGCACAAGGGCGGCGAAAGCAAGGGGCGGCCGCAGGCCGCATCATATAGTTCTTTTAATCAAGCAAAATTCCTCAAGAATTTCTCACAAGATGACATAATAAGTCGAATAAATATGCAGAATTTTAAATGTTCAATTATCAAAGAAGGTGCCAATTTTCCAACAGCTTAGCATGTTGAGAAAAATGGAATGTTAGACTCACATGCTTCATTTGGTTGCAAAATTTGTGACAGAACTGGTAATCAGGCATGGATACAGCATGGGAGGGGCAATGACGGAAATCTACTCCCCCCCCCCCCACCCGAAGCATGAAAGCGTGCCTTCTAAAGGCCACTAATACTCATCCCCAGCCTTCCAAGCTTTTATTGACCCTTTACAATGACTTACTTTCCCCATAGTATTACTTTCCCCATAAAATATGTATGAAGACATACATATTTTATGTAAAAGAAAAAAAAAACTATGCTGATAGGATACTCTCGCAAGTATTTCAAACTACAAATTCTGTGTTCAGCAGTCGTGGATGCGTGGAGACTGGAGAGACAATGGAAAATTGCGACTCCCCTGAGAGTCAAACATATACAATCAACGAACTAAAATTTTTAATTTTCCCCCTTTACAGCAATTTTTTCTAATTAAAATCACGAATGAACTGCCCGGTCACATATCAGGTAGGAGGACAGGGCCTTTGCCCCGGGTTACAAATTTTAAGTGTAGCTCCAAAACGAAGATCCAAAAGGATGCCTTAACCATTTTGACAAGACTAAAGAAGGCTTCAAACTGCGTTTTTAGGACTTCAATTTCGGAAAATTTTGCTGGTTGAACCATCGATCTTAAAGATCCAATTAAGTCTCTTATTCACTCTTTCTACTTTAAATTTAATCAAACATAGCCTAAAAATGATCGCTCTAAAATCCAAAATGTCTCTTCTGGGGACAGCTCTTCCAAACGTCATCAAAAATTGCTTAATGGCATTTTTCGAATTTCTTTTTCGAAATTTGCGGTAGAGGTCCCTGAAATCTATTACCTAACATTACTACCAAAGATGGACTGAATTAGCGACCCCCAATCCTACCCCCTCTCACTTAACGTATCAAAAACAAACCAAAATTGCGTTTTTCAATCATCAGTTTCAAACAACTTTGGGGGAAATACCGCGGTTCCCCCTTTTCTCCAACGTAATCACTATGGCTCAAACTTTCGTTTTTAGATGGTTCCGTGAAGCCACCAAACCCTTCCTGCTTAAAATAGCCTGAAATTGACTTCAGTTTCAAAAATCAATTCTTGAGGGCACACTGAATCCCCAACCGCTCTTTGTCCCATCGTTATCAAACAATGCCTAAAATACGATTTTGGGACTTCCATTTCTAAAAAATTCCGGATGGCTTACGTAAATTTTCACGGCGCTTGGACATCCGGCATCCCCCATCAATCGGAGTCAAGTCTTTAGTTGTATTTTTCAGATATTAATATCGAAAAATATTCAGAAAGATCCGCTGAAACTTCTCGGTTTCCTTAACGTCACCAAAGATAGTACAAAATTGCGCTTTTTAGAGCTCTAAAACCCTTCCTTCACAAAAATAGCCTAAAATTGATTTTAATTCCGAAAAATATTGTCTCAGTTCGGAGTTTTTTCCCCTATCGTGTCCAAATCTAGCGAAAAATGTGTTTTTGAAACAATATTGCCGATAAATTACCAGAGGAAAGATGCCAGACCCCCTATCGTCACCAGAGACAGCCTAAATTTGAGTTTTAAACTTCAATTTTGAAAACTTTCGATAGGAGACGACCGAATCTCCCTCCCTCCAACAACGTCAACAAAGATAACCCAAAATTGCTTGTTCCAAACTTCCGTTCCAGAAAATTTTCTTTAAGAGCGCCGATCCTTTCTAAACTAAGGTCACAAAAAATAGCTGCAATTTAACATCAATTTTTAAAGAATTTTAGGAAAGAACTCCAACATTACTTTCCCCTCAAATCTCGAAAAATTTCCTAAAATTGCAATTTTTGACGTCAATATAGAAAATTTCTCCATGGAACTCGAATGTTCCCGACTCTTTTGTCCTAGCAACGAAACACAACCAAAGATTAATTACAGCTTTTTTCATAAGCCAATTTTGAATATTTTCTGGATGCGATCCCCCCCCCCACCCCGTTTCTTCCTCCTCCGTCTTTCCTCTGATGTCACCAAAGACAGACTTTAAATTGCGTTTTTACGACTAGTACATTTTTTGTACCTATTACTTTCTTCAAAGATATAAATTGTACCTAAGGAGTTTTTTCTAACTTTTTACATGAATTCATCCTTTTTTTTTTTTTTTTTTTTTTTTTTTTTTTTTTTAATTAGATCTTGATACAGAAATTTGAAGAAAGATTTATATAGATTTATATATGGGCGTTATAGTCAAAACATGCAAATTGCTCTTCAGGGGCGGCACATCAGGTCTTTGCTCACAGGCGGCCGACAGCCTAGGATCGGCCCTGTCTAATCGAAATGAATTACTTAATACTTTTGATCATTCAATTTATTTGTTTGTCAAGATTCTAAACCCCTTCCCTTTTTAAAGTCCTAAAACAGGCCTATTTGAATTCACACTGTTTTAGTATTACTTCTGAAACTCAATAGTTACTCAAAAAAATTATAATTCATTCATAATTTTTGTTGTGGTTAGATAAAAACAAGTATTGGTAGAATCCTACTTTATTTCTAACATCAGAGCAATTTCTCCCTTTTCTGGAGGTAAAAAAAAAAGTTACAGTTTAAGTACTCTCCAATAAGATACATTTCCACAGCTGACTTACACAGACTGACAGTGGTCAACTAGTGTGGTCACTTCAACGCCAGATGGTGCTGTGATTGCTTTTCCCGCGTAATTGTGGAGGCGTTTGTTCCGGGTGTCGGAAGGGGCGTTTCAAAAGCTGTGAGACGGCGAGTCCGACTTGTTATTAGTTACTCTTTGTTTGAGTTGGGTAATGGTTTGTTTGTCAGTTTAGGCGTGAGATGACCATATGCTTCTCTAGCAACAGAAACAGAGGAAATACACCCTCCGTTTCAGTTTTGCGGTGCCTTTGTAGGATATCCACCGATCAACACTTTCGAAACCAGCTGCCAGTTCACTGACGCACTGAACTTTGGGCGATATTATTTATCTAAACAAGTAGGTTCAAGAAACTGAATTATATTTTTAAGAAAAGTAATGTGAATTATTATTCAATTGGTAACGTTTTTATTTTTATTCATTTACGAACTGCGTTTTACGGGACGATATACCTGAAAAATAAAAGTTGTGTCGTGTCAAGTCTGGCATGTTCAACAATCAGACTCAAACCAAAAAAATAGTGTTAAAAATTCCCGTCAACATGTAAAAAAGAGCGTTACTCAAGAATTAAATTTAGGCTTCTTTGAATTTTTGTAAAATTCCAAAAATTCAATCATTGTTATTAACAGACGTAAGCATTCTGTTTTACACATTTTTTGGCGAAAACACTTCTAAGGGGGTTTTTATTAAAAATGCACACTTTAATATCTATATTAAAGTGTGCTTTTTTTTGTGAGGAAAAGAGGCATCTTAAAAAGGGAGGGAAAGTAAAAATTCTGAATGAATTTTTGACAATATTCAACAGAAAACACTTTCAACGTTTTATAAAGAGAGTCGTCCCCGAAAAAACGGAGATTTAAATTTAAAACTTTAATGACTTGAGTATAAAATTAATACGTGAAATACACCGCCAGCTCAGTCATTTCCAGCCGAGGACTGCAGTTTCGTGCTTATTAGCACTCATCAGCCCGGTATAGGAAAGTGACTGAGCTGGAGATGGAAAACCTCTTAAGGAAGACAAGAGTGCGAAACAAACTGGTAGCTGCTATTGTCACACTTAGGCCATTTTAAACACAGATAACAAATAACGCGAAATCAAACAAAGCATCGTTATTTCAGAAACCGCTGTTAAATATTGAAAGCAATTTTAGGACAATTTTTGATTGTATTTAATAAAAAACCTTTCGGCGATTTATAGAGATTGCCTCGGAAAAAATGAGATTTATATTCAAAACTTAATTTAATAACTTAACTTCAAAAACAATGCTAATGGCACGATTGGGCCATTTTGAACACAAATAACAAATAACACGAAAACAAATACCACATTGTCATTTTAGAAACCACTGTTAATAATTTAAATCAATTTTAGGACGATTTTTGATCATATTCGATCGGAAAACCTTTTTGCATTTTATAGAGATTACCTCTGAAGAAAGGAGATTTAAGTTTAAAGCTTAATTTAATGATTTCAAAAACAATGCTAATGGCGCGCTTGGGCCATTTTGAAGACAAATAACACGAAATCAAACACCATTTCGGCAATTTTTGATCATATTCACTCGGAAAACCTTTTTGCATTTTATAGAGCTTACCACTGAAGAAAGGAGATTTAAGTTTAAAGCTTAATTTAATGACTTGACTTCAAAAACAATGCTAATGGCACGCTTGGACCATTTTGAACACAAATAACAAATAACACAAAATCAGCCACCATTTCAGAAACCGCTGAAATATTGAAAGCAATTTTAGGAGGATTCTCTCCTAACAAGGTCAAATAAAAATCCGAAGCCCTACGTAAATCTTCCCAGGATTTATGTAACAGGTAGTTATCACATCTTCAATGGCCCACCACACAGGGTGCAAAAATAAAGACTTCAGGAAAGTGGTATTTATGGCAAGGCGGCATCGCTTTGAAGTGGCAGCATCCCCCGTTGTGATATTTGTCTGGGACTTGCCCCTATCGCCGGTAAATAATCACCGTTTAAATAAAGAAAAACATGCTATCTTATCGCTTCCATTTTTCCTGGTAGCCATATCTCAAACGTAAATACGGCCCCAGATTGCATATCTGATGCCGAAGATTCAAGTCGGCTTGAAAAATGAGAACGTTTGTTCCTCTAATGCGGCCCAGATTAGAGCCTTTTAGAATAATCGAAGATTCGGTAATTTATGGGTGGGGGAGTTATGATTTCTGACGCACGAAGAGTGATTTACAAGGGCCATGCAGAAGAAATTCTTAGATTAGGTTTGTGTAAAAGAACTAGAGGGTTTCTGTTCCGAAAATTTAATGTACCTTTATTCAGAAAAAAAAATGTAATTGTTAAGTTGTCTTTCAATATCGTAATCAAATTAGTAATTGTTAGCTGCCATGAAGCAATTTTCTATAATTAACAAATAAGCTTTTTTCATACGATCACCAACTTATTTCTTCCCAAGAACGAAGATACAAAAAACTAAATATGGCATCAAAATTACAAACAAGCAGCATAAATATCTCAGAACAAAGAATTGTTGATTGTATAAGCAACAAAAAATACATTAACAACATCAAAACTGATATGCATGTTTTTCATCACCAAATTTAAGTATATATTTTTTTGAAATACACATTTAAATTTTTTCTCTACCAGAAATCAATATCAGTTTCGAGAAATAATTATCACTCACTTCTTAATACCAAAAAGTCAGGCTGCTCTTTCGGTTTTTACCCATTCCGCAAACTCTTAGCTGTTAAAGAGGTGGAAAATGATAATCAAGAACTTATTATTTTTCATTACTAGCTTATTAGAAAGCCACTTCAAAAAAAAAAAAAAAAAAAAAAAAAAAATGCAAGCCTTTTGTAAGTTAAACGAGTTTAAAATTCATTTCAAAGCTTTACATAGATTCCGGTAATATATGACTACAAGTTAATTTGTTTCGCGTAATCAACAAAGTAACTAGATCGGGTGATAGAGAGTAAATAATTGTTATGATTAACTCAAAAATCTAACTCATATTATTTTTTGAAGAATAAGAACAAAAACAAAACAAAAGTAACAAAACATGATTAGCAGATATTCAAAATGATCACATTCGTACTACTTTTTTTCACATAAAATCTAATACAGTAAAACCTGTGAAGTTGACCATCCTTGTAAGTTGACCACCTGTCTAAGTTGACCGCTTTTTTCTGTCATGTAATTAACCCTCATCATATAAATCAACCTCTGTAAGTTGACCACCAAAGTAGTGCCACCGCGAGTGGTCAACTTACACACTGTTAAAAATTTTCCGGAAAATTTACGGTAATTGTTACTGGCATCCATGTTGCCAGTAACTATTACCGTAAAAATCAAATGTTACTGTAAAATTTTACGGTTTCCTCGGTAGGCCACAGCAACCAGTTGGCGCTGGGATCGCTTATTTCTCCGGTATAAATTACCGTAAAAATCAGCGATGCGTCGGCGATGCAATTTTACAGTAACAATTACCAGAAAATCTTCCTGAATTTTTAACAGTGCATAGGTTTCACTGTATTTCACGGAACAGTAATCAGCAAATATAAACGGAGCAGTAAAATAATTTAAGGAATACTTTATGAAATTCAAGTTTAAGTTTTCTTAATAAAACTAAAAATAAACTGCTTAAAAAATATATGTCAAACAAAATTGTAGCATTTATTAATTACTGAACTTTTAGCTACCTACCTTGTTTCTAGATCCTTTGAGCTTAAAAGTTCTCTTTCAAAAGTGACAGAACTTTATCAGATTTTTTAACTACTTTAAAAACTAGAAGACTTGTGGGAAAAATAGTTTTGATAAATCAACCCTTCCAAAATTTCAACTTTTTTTCTACGTAAGAAGCTCGTTATTGGTATGTAAACCATCTGCAAATCGTTTGGTTCGAAGTTGCCGAACGATATAAAGTTGTCTATCGTTTGGTTTTATTTCGGAAACAATGTTGGAATGCATTTACATTTTTTACTTTGGAAATTCTTGCATAAACATTTTTCCTTAGATACGTGGGATCTTATCAGCCAATTCCAAATACACGCGCAAATAAGAGCCAATGTGCTACGGTTGCGGTTAATGGAAGTTGAGGTTAGATCAAGATTAGCTGCACCACTTTTCATCCACTGTTGATTATAATCGAAGAGTTTAGTATCAGAACTTGCTGAATTACTTTTTAAGTTTTTTCAAGAATAGTAATGCTCTGTCCACTTAATTTTAGATTTTGTTTTATTCGTTTGAGTAACTTTCGATACACGACTTCATTGTTGTTGTTTTTTTTTTCTTTTTTTAATGAGCAGTATTGTCCAATTATTCATAGATAAAATTATTTTGGATTGAGCTGGACTTGAAGTAAATCAGCCATATTTCATTTTTATTTTTGCAGTCAAATTTTAATTAAATTTGTCACGAGCACTCGATAGTTTCTGAATTGTTTGTTGGCAACACTGAGACACCTACAAAAAGGATGTTGCTGGCTATTCGAATGTTCGTCTGCCGTCGGTGTTGAGTTTTGAAATGTGCCATCCTTTTTACACAATTTTCAATGTATATATGTTCCAGTTATTAATTAAAGTTCTAACCAGTTTAAAATGTTGAACTGTCGTTATTTCATATCGAATAGAAAATTTGCTCTCCCAAATAACCAAGCTATTTCGTTGATGGATTGTACAAAATTCATGTGGTCTCTCACTCTTATTCTGTGTACTAGCTGTTACAATTTAAAATCTTAGTTGACGGGGGAACTTGCTATAATGTACATTTTTATAGTGGTGATGTAGTAAAAGTATGGATGGAGCAGAGCGGTAGTTTTAGATTTGAATGATAGGGATTTCTTCCGAAACGCTTTATGGCGTAGTATAAATTATAGTGGTGATAATATAAAAAAAAGTATCAAATTATTTAAAAAAAATAATTTTGAAAATTCCTGGACTTTGAAAAGTCCTGTTTTTGATAGTAAACGCATTAATTACAAAACTTCAAAAATTAATAATTTAATTGAATGGATGAAAAAAATTATTATCGCACACGCGTAAATAAAGCATGCTATTGAAATATTTTTTTTTCCGACGACAACACGTTGATACTTAAAATGCTTATATTGATGGTTAAAATATACCACGACAAGGGACCTCATTGGTAGAAAGGTCAAATGCATCTGTTCCTTTAGCTACCTGCGCACAAAAATAAGTGGTGGATTCGATTCCCACTTTTGGCAAGGACGTAATTTCATTCTAAGTTCTTATCATGATGTAACTTTTTTCTGTTTGTTCCTGAAGACGGGGTGCTATGTTCGCAATTCTCTGATATGTGTGACACTGGTTAGTTTCTTGTACAGCATTTTTTTTAGAAAGTTAAGACAGCAACATCTGATTTATTTAAAGGTTTTGTAAAATCGTCGAAAACTTTGCATTAAAGTATCAGAAGCAAAATAACAACGATATTAAAAACGAACGCTAGAATACAAAAAGGGACATTAATTTAGCAAACAACCGTTTCGACTTTCAAGTTTAACAAAACGAGTCTCTTCATCTGTAGAGCAATTTATGCTAGAGCATAGTATATTTGAGCCGTCACATTAGACGCAGTATTTTCGGACACTGATTTTCTCTAATTTTTCATTTAATGTTGCAAATACTGTACTTTATTAACATTCTATTTGTGAGAAACTCCATACCGGGTAATATCGGGAGCACAAAATTGAACAATATGTGAGTAGAATTAAAAATCTGTTGACTAAAGAAGTTGTCCTAAAAACTCAATAAATGCGTTTACATTGTATCAAAACGAGCATCTGACTATTCAGATTAGTTTTCGAGACTTATCACGATCAATGAAAGACTTTATGAGCTGAATTGACCTCTCTTTTTTATTTATTACTAGCTGCATTGCCTGGCTTTGCACGGTCTACCTCGAAAATAAAAGTTCTGTCAAGTGAGGCATGTTCAACAATCAGGCTTCAATTAGAGAAAAAAAAAATGTTGTGAATTTCCCGTCAAAATAATACTTCTTTAAGAAAGA
Source organism: Uloborus diversus (assembly GCF_026930045.1). Classification (NCBI taxonomy): domain Eukaryota; kingdom Metazoa; phylum Arthropoda; class Arachnida; order Araneae; family Uloboridae; genus Uloborus; species Uloborus diversus. The sequence continues at coordinate 9,309,471 of NC_072738.1, read as the reverse complement.
AAACGGCAAATCAAAAATTCCTGAATAAATTAAAGCAACAGCTAAAATCCAAAAGAAAAAAGAAAGAAGATAAATCACCAAATAATAATCAAAAGGGAAAATTTTTATCTCGAAACAAAAACAAAATTTTATTACATCTCAGTCGAGAAAAAAAAAGCGGCAAACTTCTGAATTGCTTTCACGCTAATTTAAAATGAGATCGTGCAAACGATAAATTTTCGACATAAAACTTCTATTCCATTAGGCTTAATGATGCTTTTTAATTTTTTCCCGGTGATTTTGTCATTTTTTTTTTTTTTTTTTTGCAATTCGAATGAAATGAATGAACCATAATGGGTATTTTTCGCGGGCTTTCGAATGGCGCCAAAATCGAACTGGTTGGATAACTATTCTGGGTAAAAAAAAGCCATTTAATGCCATTTTTGGGTCTTAAAATTAAAATTCGAACGGTTGGGTACTTTTTTGGTGGTCGACAACTCCCCCCCCCCCCCCCCTACGTTCCTTCTCGGGTGCCCACGTACCTCCCTGCCAAATTTGGTCCAGATCCTACCAAAACTGTGGATTTGTATAAGAAACATACACACATATATACCCACATACAAACATCTTCTTTTTTTATTTATATAGATATTTTTTTTTTCAGAAAACTTAATTGCCTATTGAATTTTCGAAAGTTTTTATCTACCACTTGGAGATATCAGTGTGTGAAAAATGTTAGGGAGCATTTAGCATTTTTGAATAACTGTTTTGCTGCATTTCTCTACCATCTCATTTATATTACAATAACTCCACAGAAATTTGAAACATGCGTATGAAATTTTCTGTCGAAATTTATTCGGAAAACCATTTGATTTATTCATTTATTTAGTCTGTATACAGAGCGGCAGATTAAAAAAAAACTACCTTAAATATTCAGATATTATTATTCTCTCTGAAAAATATTCTACAAAGATACGCAAAAGCTAAGAGGATGTAAAACGCCTACTCTACTGCATTGAGAAGGGTGTCTCACTGTAAAAGCACAATACTTTTCAAAAATTCCAAAATAGCTTTTATTTCAAAGCCGAACGCAGCTTTTAAGCTTCAAAAAAAGGAATACCATCAACAAGTCGTTTTCTTGTCATCACAAAAATTGTCATTACCTTTCCCGGAAAGTCCCCTTCCCCCCGGGGTAGTGCCATTGATTACAGGGAAGGGGTGCTCCAGACCCTCTTCCATCCCCGAGGCACTAACAAAGCAACCTCTCTTATCAAATAAGAGTCATCTAAAAAGACGCTTTAAGTATACCCTTAAAAGAGAGGGAAAAAAAATATATCTCTTCCCGTTTCCAGCGTTCAAACGTCCCCCAAATCTGGAGCCAAAAACCCAGCTAATAAAGTTTGCCGGTAATAAAATTAAGTGATGTTGAGCAGGTGCTACGTTTTGGTAGAGTTTGTTCACAGATAAGGCATGTTCCTTATTGCTACCGGGGCAAAATTCTTTCACAGAGATACGAGAAAAATCTTTCCAACATTCTTTCTCTTCCTTTTTATGTTGGGAAGAGGCGTTTCTCGAAAGTATTCTCCAAATTCAATACAAAATATTTCGTAGTACGAAACACTGAGACCAGAAAAAAGTTGTTTTTCAAGTGTTTATGCAAATATTTGACGATAAAAATAAGTACAAAATGATAGTTTTGATACAGGTGGAAATGCCTTTTCCATAATAAGTAAGAAGTCTTTAAAAAGTGTACTGATAACGTAATGCGGTTTTTAATGGCTATAAAATTATTATCAACATAATGCGGTTTTTAATGGCTATGAAATTATTATCAACACGAGGCGTGACAGGGTATACATCTTTATAGTCCTCAAAAACTTAAGCTTACAATCAACGTCGGGGTATTTTCTGGCAGAGAAAGGCCGTACATTATGGGCTTCAGGTTCGCAATGTTGCTTTGAATTTCCTTTGTTTTTTATTAAAGAAATCACCAACTGCACTTAAGGCTAGTTCGTAGAGTACACTTTTTCACTAGAGACGTACCACACATTTGCCGAATTTGAGGACAATGCTGGCGAAATTACTTGTAACTCCGATCATTGAATTTTTATTATTTCTAAAATGTTATGTTTCTAGTTTATGTTTCGCTGTCTTTCTCTAGAAGTTAGAAATTCTTAAAAACTAAGAAAACCCGACTTGGCATTCGTCTAGCTTCCAACAAAAAAGTGGACGATGGAATAAATAGATTATTAATACAATGAATTCTGAAGATACGGATTAAAATTAAAAACAAATGAATTCGAATTTCCAATGTCCACAGAATCATAGGAGTTTGAAATAAGCTTTGATAATCTAATGCGTTTTGTTCGAGGACGGATTTATTGAAGAGGCGGAGAAAGGCCGGGGGGGGGGGTGACAGTTGCCTCCGAGAGGACAATTTCATGAAATTAGTTTTGTTTATGCCAATACAAATATGAAATTAAAAAAAATAATGAGACATATCTTTTTTCCTTCTAAAGTTATGTGTTAAAATGGAGGGTATTTGGAGGGGGATATTTTGCTTTGATTTTTATGAATATTTTAATTTAATTCTATTAATTTCATGGAAGGAGTACAAACTTCGCTAGTTAAATTTCACTTTTACTAGCCATTTTTAACGTCCAAACTTTTGATGATCACTTTTAATGACAAGTTTTTAATATCTATTTTGATGACTACGTTTGCTGTCCACATTTTATATCCTGTTTATTGTTCACTTTTAATGTCTTCTTTCGTTATTTCTATTCGATATTTACCTTTAAAGTCACCTTTAATTTTCATTTTCGATGTCTACTTTGATGACTACGTTTGCTGTCCACATTTAATGTCCCCTTTGTAGTTCACTTTTAATGTCTTCTTTTGTTATTTCTATTCAATATTTACCTTTAAAGTCACCTTTAATTTTCATTTTCGATGTCTACTTTGATGACTACGTTTGCTGTCCACATTTAATGTCCCTTTGTAGTTCAGTTTTAATGTCTTTTTTTGTTATTTCTATTTAATATTTACCTTTAATGTCACCTTTAATTTTCATTTTCGATGTCTACATTTGTTGTCTTCCTCCCTATGCTTACTTTTATTGTTCATATTCGATGTCCACATCTGCTGTTCCCTTTTAATGTCTACTAATACTATTCACTTTCTATTTCCAATTTAGTTGTGCACCTTCAATTTTTAAGTTCCACTTTTGAAGCCCACTTTTAATGCATGTTAACTATTTTTTAACTAATCCCGTACGAGTTTTAAAATCAGAATACCATTATTTGAAGAGGAATAATTTATTATTACATTTCAGGTATCGATACTTTTTTTTTATAAAGATCTATGGAAGAAAGATTCAAGAAACTTCCTGTTGGTGGTCCTGTCACACTTCCTTTCTTCGTCGTAAAAACTGTAATCATGAAACAAAACGTTTGAAGCAATAAAAGGCGACATTGTTTTCAAAATACATACGATAAACATAAGTAGAATTTATTACAATATATTTGCTCCATTTTATAAAAATACATGTCTGTATAACACATAGCATCACAAATATGAAAAACACCGTAATAAACAACCGCATCATCTTCTTTTTTAGACTGCAAATGGCATATTAGACTATATCATATGCCATTCATCACCCTCTTACAGTCAGAACAGGCAGTGGTTTCCATGATAAAGCTCCAAAATCTTCGTCTGCGATCTACCTGGAATCGTTCCTAGGACAACCCTCGCGCAGGACGTCATAGAAGACCACAATAAAGATAACAACAGGATCTACGGGAAAACAAGACACCCCGAAAGTTTCTTTCGAAATACGTAAATTGCGGTGAAGAAGGACCGAACGACGCAATAAATCCGACATTATCTACGCACTCTCCGACAGACGGATGGCCGTGGCGCGTAGCTCCGGGAGGTTGCGAGGAACAGTCTGATAAGTGTGTCGCCGGGTATTATCATGGTTCAATTCGAAATGGTCGTTAAAATGGTTTAAAGATTTGAGAAATATGAAGGACCTTGAGTTTTTCAACATAGTGTTGACCTAACTATCTATTTGGGTCATTGTAAGGTGAGTGGGTTTCTTTGTTTGCTTATGTTTGGTTCCACGATGGAGAAAAATATTGCAAGAATGCAGAATTTTGCATTCCAAGAGAGAAAAAAATCCCGTTAATGAATGGGATGCAACAAAATATCGCATTCTTCATTATTAAGGGAAAAATAGGATTTTTTTTTAACCAATCACGATTGCTTATTGTTCTCATTTGACAGTTTTGAATTCCTATCATTTTATTTTCCCACCAGCACCCCGGCCTCACGATGCTGCTCCTCTTGCGGAAACCCTCTTCAGGTTGCCTCCATATCCTACACACACACACACCTAAACACACATACACACTCATGCCTGCGCACAGACACAAACACACACTCCTACACACACACACAGACATACACACACTCATGCCTGCACACAGACCCAAACACATATGCCTACATACACACACACACACGAACGCCTACACACACGCATACACACACAGCACTGCATACACAACACGCATACACATGCATACACACACACACACGAACCCACACACATGCGCCCACACTAACACACACGCGCATTCATACACACACACGCTCGTGATTACGTAAAACATAATTTGAATTCAAGATGACAAAAATTCAAAATATTTTTTTTTTTTTTGGCATCCCTCAAAATGCAATCAAATGTAAGTTCGTTACATTATATATAAATAAATAAAAAAAGCTCAAAATCCGGGAATTTGCAGGAAAAGCCAGTCCAGTTGTCAGATATGATGTTTCGCGTAACTTATTTAACCGGGTAAAAATTTAAAAACTAATGAACTAATAAAACTTAAAGTTAGCAAATTATTGCTGTAAAACTAGCTTAAATAGCTTTTCAAACTTGAAGTTGCTCAATTTAAGCTATGATCATCAAACAAAAACAGCGATTAAAGTATTTTTAAGGAAACAAGAAAACATTTTATTGCAATTTGCTAACTTATTATGACGTTAAAACTAGACTTTTTTCCCCTTATTATATAAACAATACAAAAGAAGAGAAATGTAAATATACATGGCAATACTAAAAGCGTCAGAACATTTTTGTTTAACTCGCAAAATTAAAAATTAAAAATTTTATTTTTTATGCTTTAATGTATTCATGAGTCAAATAACGTATTACATAATTTAAGAGTTCAAAAAGTGAAACAATATGTATGTATATAACTAATGTACAGAAATGATCTTATTCTAATAACCTATTACGTTTTTATGTTTTTGAATGGTTCAATAATGGCTAGCCAACACGAAATGCCTAAAGGGGTCGTTTCTAAAATTTTAAAAGTAGTTTTTTCTGAAAGAGCATGCCTAAAAACATAAGATCTGACCATTTTTTAAATAATTTATTTAAGTTTAATATTTTTAAAAATTTACTTAAATCTCTTTCAATGTTTACACTTCCGTCGTGTGACATCACAAATGATGAAATGCCATTCAATGTTGCCATTCACTGAGCAAAATATTTAATTCGCATTTTTACTCACGTGTATTGGCAAGGATATGGTTGATAGTAAGCGTAGAGCGCAATTTTAATTCGCTGCTTGATTATCATAACGTGGAATCACGGTACAAAGATGCGGCAAATTGCATCATTTGTGACGTCATCAAGACCACGCCGTGTTTGAAAAATCGGACATTTTAAAAAATTAATTTAAAAAAAACCTGTTTGGAAAATGAAAGTATTTTCTGGGTCCATGTTATTATTATTATTTTTTTTTCTCATTCTATCTATTTCAATGACTAAAAGTAGTACTTTTGACTGAAGGAAACAGTAACATTTCCGGTTTACAAAACGTGTGCATTTAGGGTGGTTAAATTTTTTTTTTCGAGTACAAAGCTACATAAGCTACAAAAGGATCAAGCGCGTCCAATATTTACCATATCATATGACATATGTTATGAAAGTCAAGAGAAAAAAGAGCTTAGAAATCGTTGGCTTAAAATCTATGTTCTATAACTCTCTGAACTTTATTTATATCTGTTGAGCACATTACAATAACACCGTGTGACACGATCTTTCTAACATGAATATTATAACGTGTATTGAATTACTTACACAATTGTAACCAAAATTCCCAAATGTGTTAACGCAAGATGTTTAACGCGTCACGTTTCGTAGTTATAGCACCTATAACATTTTCCTGCGCCTTTGTTTATAATGTTACTAGTGGTACCCGCACGGCTTTGCCCGTAGTAAAAAATTAAAAGGTTATTTGGTTCGCCTGTATATTTACAAATAATGGATGATGAATTTCTCGCCAATTTGCTATGGATAATTGCTCACCCATGTTACTCTTACACGTTATGATAATTTGGTAATTTACTCGTCCACGTAATGATAATTTCCTCAGTAAAATGCTCTTAAAATTTGAATATAAAAAGAATAATATCGAGTTTTTTGGAAAATCGCTTCGAGGTGCACACCCTCATGCTACAAACTAATTTTGTGTCACATTTCATGAAAATCGGCAGAACGGTTTAGGCGCTGTGCGCGTCACAGAGATCCAGACATCCAGACAGAGATCCCAATATCCAGACAGAGAGACTTTGGGCTTCATAATTAGTAAAGATAAAAAAAAAAAGATTCTGTATTTAGTGCAATAAATAGAAGTATAGAACAGCTTATTAGTATATAATGTAAAAAATATCTACAACAGTTATTGTTTAACATAATGTTTTATTTCAATTAGAATATTCTGAACTGGCAACACTTAGTTTTTAATTTTCCCTCTTAGTCCGTGAAAAAATATTCTTTCTGTTCTGACACATGAAACTTGGATTAACGAAAATTTTTGTCAAAGCTACGGACAAAAATGACAAAAGATTTTTGCATTTTAAAAGTATTTTTCTCAAATTGAGTCCTGTTAAATTAAAATTAAGGCATTTCTGTCAATCTAGAAATAAGAAAGCTCATGAAGATCGATGAACTCTATGAACATCTCACCCAAAAAGAACTAGAGATTTGGTTGTCTCTAAAGTAGGAACTTCAGGGATTTTAGTTTGTCACAAAACTAAAAATTGCAAGTTTTAAGTGGAAAAATTGCAAAAATATGAAACACATGAGGTACAGAATGTCCTTGAAGATACATTTGCATTCTCACTTCAATTTTTTCACTCATAATCTTGCAATGACGAGTGATGAGCAAGGTGAGCACTTTCATCAAGATATTAAACGTACAGAAGAACGTTACCAATGAAAATGGAATGCAAAAATGTAGGAAGATTACTGCTGGTTTCAAATTCAAGAGTATTTCTCTAATCATCTGACAAAAAGTTAATTTTTCATCAATTTCTTTTGTAAAATGTGTCTTATTTTTCTCCGTAAAGCTAAAACCTGTGATCTTTCTCCAGAGAATGCAAATATAAGTGTATATTATTACTATATTTGCATTAAAATTCAAAGTATAAGTAACAAAACATGCTTAGATTTGATTTTAAAAAAATCAGTTTTTAGCAATTTATGGAAATTAAATTTGTAATAACTTTAAAATGGTACGTGTTACAGGAATTTAGTTTATATATTTATGTTTAGTAATGGCATAAATCCGGCATTTAACTCAATGTTATAGGAAATAAAGTAAAATTTTGTCACACAGTGTAATTAAAACTCTCTAATGGAAAATACTGTTTAAAACATTAGCAAAAAATTCAAGGAAAAATTTCCGTTTCTTATTAACCTATTTTTATCTGCAAATTACTAAGAGCAATGTATGGAATAATTTACATAAATTAGTAGATGCATCTTTAAAAACAAAGAATTTTATTTTTGTGAGTTACTAGTTCTTAAAGTTACGTGAAATAACTTTCTAAATTTTCATTCTCACTAAGAGGGCGAAAATGCAGTAAAATCATCCTATAGACAAGTAGTGGTTTGAAAATTTGTCATTTTGTCAAGATGTTTCAGTAACGTTGATTGTTATACAGCTACAAATATCCGGATACTTTCAAAATTCGGCCTTTTTTCGAATTTTTAGTGAAACATTTAAAGACGATTTTTTTTTTCAGCTTGCACTTTCCAGCAAAAATTAAGTCGAAGCGTACAATTATTCTATGAATGTTTGTAAAAGTGTTACTTATAATTACGAAAAGAAACATTTCTTCCAGAACTGAAAACTCTCTTTGTAAGCTTTTGGGTCATAACAGTTTTACAGAAATTTTCAATAAACTTTCAGGAAACTGGACAGCATACAAGAGATGCATCTATTTTCTTGTTTTTTAGGTCATACGTAGGTTTCTGGTCTAATATTGAAAAATCAAATTTTTATCATCAAAATTGGTTTTATTGTTTTTCAAAATATTCTCCATGAAGTTCTATACACTTTTGCATACGTTTGAACCAATTTTCGAAGCAATTTTTCCACTCCGATTTAGGTAACTCCAAAACATGCATTTTGAATGCATCAACCGCTTCTTCAGGTGTCGAAAATCGCTGTCCACGTAATTTATTTTTGATGTAAAGGAATGAAAAAAAGTCATTGGGTGCTAAGTCAGGGCTGTACGGCGGATGACCCATTAATTCAATGCTTTCGCCTTTCAGAAATTCCTTTGTTTGAGTCGATGTGTGAGAGCTCTCATTGTCATGATGCAGAATGATTCGCCTTTTCTTCTGCTCTTTTCGAATTTCTCCGATGACTTCTGGCAAACAAATGGTCGTGTACCATTTAGAATTGAATCTGTCCTGCGTTGCTCTAATGCCACTGTTGCCACTTGTCCGGTAATTCCGAAGAAACAGGCAACCATTTGTTTCGATGTGCTTCCCTGTCGAACAACTTTTGTTGAATTTGGCTCGGCTTGGCAGACCCATACAGTGGATTGCTGTTTTGTTTCCGGCTCATATGCATAGATCCATGATTCGTCACCTATGCAGATATTATATACAGCCTTTGATACCCCTTTAACATATTTTGTCTACATTTCTTTGCACCAATCGGCACGAGCCTTCTTTTGAACGTTTGTCAGATTATGCGGGATCCAACGCGAACAAAATTTTTTTACGGCCAAATGTTCATGTAAAATTTTGTTGATGCTTGTCATACTAATGTCCAGAGCTCCCTCAATCCCACGGTATGTCACATGACGATCTTGCTTTATCAGTTCACGCACAGCGTCGATAGTTTCTGGCACAACAACCGTTTTAGGACGACCTGCACGGAATTCGTCCTGGATCGAACATCGACCACGATTAAATTCGTTATACCAGTTTTTTTACAGTGCTGTAAGGTGGTGCTTTATCCCTGTATAAATAATTAAGTTCATCAAAGCAATCTTGACTTAACAATCCTCGTCGAAAGTTATGAAAAATAACCGCACGAAAATGTTCACGAGTCAATTCCATTTTTTTAGCCAGATGAATTCTTACTTTTACCGTAAACAACACAAATCAAACAAAAATGGCAAATCTTTCAGAAGAATTTATGTTTAAAAACATCAACTTTCCTATTTAAATCGTCTGCTGTCACCTAGCAACGATTTCTGTTGCCAAGACCAGAAATATAAATAGCAGCCCTCGTATAATGCAAGAAAATGATTTCAATGACCAGATTGAGTAAAGAATATCGGGTATGAGGATGGAATTCAACGGAAAAGTATTCCTTTGAAAGTTTAGAAAAAAGAAACAAACAAGTTACCACTAGCACTGCACTAACTTCAGTTTCTTCTTAAATATTATCGTAAAGTATAGGAGGAACTACTCTAAGTGGTATTAAATGGCGTCAAAAGTGTTTGGCTTCTGAAATCTAACAAAAAACATCAACATCACTGTATTTATTTCCTTTCATCACCCCGCGTGATAGATCTTTTGTTAACCACAGCCGTGTCAAACCATCGTGATGGATTGTCCCAAACCTCAACTGTCAATAGATGCGATCTCCCAAGAAACAAACCTAAACCAATTCCTGCCTTTTGAGACGACAGATGGCCCGGATCGGAGATAAAAAGTCCATTTTATATGCGATTCCAAGAGAATTACGCAAAATTGGAGATGTTGGACTACATGGATGGCTAGCTTCCTCGCGCACAGCAATCAGCTGGAGAGAAGCACATCCACCAGTCCTTTCGGAAAAAAAGTTATCAATCCAAGATATCAGAGATAGATTAAATTGCAATACAAGAGCTGGAGGAAGAAGGGTGTATGCTTTCAAGTGGAGGAATTGAACAGGGTGCATAATGTGGTTGCATCCCCTTCATCCGCGTCCCGCCAACAAGAACGGTCCTTTTGAATAATTGATAAGAGTAATGGCTTGGCTCCTTTTTGGTCCATATCTTATCAAGGAGTGAATATGTTCTGAAAACTCGGGAAGAGGGGGTGAAGTTGATCTTGTCTGATGCTGGCTGAATAGCTTCTGGGGATGCTCGGGACGTTTTGAGGTTTGCCAGGTGCTTGAAGTACAGGTGATGTTTCCGTCGCTTGAGTTGTTTTTAACAGGATTATATTTTTGAAGCACTTACGGGGCTTTTTCTAGCAATGTTTCTTTTCTGCGCGGATGTAAGAATACTCACCAGGAAGTTTATCAGTTTTAAATTCTTGAGGTTAAAATGAGTTATATTAATAGAAGGAAGAAAAATTAACAAAGATGCTATCAAATACATATTAATGAAACAGAAAAACATTTGATTGTGTCACAACCCCTCAACGCGGTTGACTAGAAAATTTAATCAGAACTTAATCAAACATGAGGTCCATTTGAGTCTCACATTTCATTTGATTCTGTGCATTACGTTTCGTGGGTTCAGATATACATTCAGGCACTCGTATGAGATGGGCAGACATGTTCCAAAAATTGTCAAAATGGATTCGATAACCTGTAAAACGTGTAAATTAGTCAAAGAATGAAATATTTTCCAAATCCTTCTTTCTCCCAATATCTAAGTTATAGAAGAAAATAAATGATATGAACAATTTCAAGGTTCATTACCTGATGGGACAGCAGTGCCCCCATTAAGTCGAACAAAAGCAAGCCGAGTCAAACAAAAGCAAAGCCGTACCATCTTTTTCTCGAAGCAAATCACAGGACTTTGACAGACTTGGGCTGACTCGGTTTTACATGAGATTTCACAACTTTTTGTGGCTTAAGTGAGATTTGCATTTTGTACATTTTATATTTTTGGTGGGATTTATATAATTATGAGCAGAGTTTATTTAACATGAACAATGGAAGGGACGAGAAAAAAAAATATTCTTTTTTTAACAGTGAAGATTTTTTTTTCTTTTTAATAAAAAGGTAAGCATTTTTATTCTTATATTTTACGTTAGATAAATGCAATTTTCCGAATATGAATAATATGGACATCTTCTCCTACTTTTTTGGTTAAGCCTCGTTGTGTATGTTGTGTTTGTGTGTGTTGATAAGCCCGTGTTGTTCTTTTTTTCGAATATGAAATAAGAATTTTACAAAAGAAAGTTCATCGGTTCTTTTTAAAAAGTCGTTATAATGTTTGTATAGGTAAGTCAGTTGTACTCTTAAGAATTGCAAGGAAAAACTCGTTGGAAGGTTAAAAACTTTTTTCAAAACCATCTTTAAGTGGATGTCAAATAGTTAAAAAAGTTACAAGGCAGAAAAAAAAAATAACATTTTTATGCTAATTTTTATTTATATTTTTATTTCTGATTCAAGGTAAAGTTTCTTTTTGCATTAAACCGTTTTTTACAACAATGTTAAAAAGCGTTCCAATTTTAAATGTAAAAGCAACTGTTCTGATTTCCTGTTGTAAGTTAAGCAACTCACGATAATTCGTTGAAATGCATGTTTTGAATGCAGAGAACGTAAACAAATTAGAAGTCCGCCTGCATTAAGCGACCTACCTTCCGTACGCCAGTATCGATTTTGTCACATAAGATTTCTTGTCTATATGTTTTCTGCTATTTTATATTCCGTCTTTTTTTTTTCTAAATTAAAATAATTATTTTAAAATCTATGGTGGGAACTTATCTCATTTTTGTTATAGAAAATAAAGAATAACGTTCAGAGATCTTTCAAGCTTCAAATTTTAAGAATGTTTAGCACCATTGTTTTAAAAAATAAAAGTGTTTTTAACACTTTTAATTTTGCTCTTAGATGTTGTTGTCAAATAATTTTGAATATCTGAACTCCTTTTAATACTTTTGATTAGATTAACAAGAAAAACTTTTTTTCCTATAATCTGTTTTAAAAAATTTTGCAACTACACTGTAAAAACGATTCAGAAACGTTCCTGTAAAATAATAGGCAGCTGATGTGCCCAATTTCTGCCAGTAACATATCTCACAAAAACCAGGAACGTTTTCCGCTAAAAGTCAGTAACCTTCCTGAAAAATCTAGATATCTTCCCGTTTCGGATCAGTCGTGCCTCTGGAACTTCAGAGTAGTCTCAGGTAAGGATAATATTACAACTTGGCACTTTCCTGATTTAGGAAGGCAGTTCCATAAGCAGTATTGCAAATATGGCCACAGCTAAGCCAGAATTGCAAGTAAGTACTGATAATTTTTCTCACCTGTAATTCTTGCAAAGCTACGTTGTCCATACGTATTCGCTTCCTTTGGAAGTGAAATCAGCGTGGACGAGCCGTAATCGAACTGAAGCCGATACACTTCATAAATACGCTCAGTTAATCTTTAAACTGGGAGCTAAAATTATTTTTTAAATCAAAGAGAAGTCAGCATTCGGACAACTTGTAGCAATTCGGGAAACGTTTTGACAATGATACTGGATATTTCCAGGAAGTGGATAAAAACCGTTAAAATCCCGAAACGTTACACGGAAATACTCAGTAATGTTTCGGAATTTTTTTACAGTGTAAGTTCACAAAATCAAACCCATCTACTTGATCAGGAGGTGTCCTACATAAAGTGAACATTTATTCTTTTCTTCTAAATTGGAAGTTTAACAATTTAACGCAAAAACATGTGAATAGAAAAAGTCACATGTTTTTACTTTTTGTGCATATTACACACATGAACATTTGAAAAAGAATTTTTTGCAATAATACACAAACTATTATAAGTGCATTGGTTCTTCTTTTCATTAAAAATTAAATTCGTTGCAGAATTTCATAAAATGTGTTTTACAATAAACTTTCTTTAAGGCTGCAACTGTTTTCTTAGTCTACTAATTATTCATGAACGAAAACATTCCGTCTACCAATGCATGAAGGCTAGGCAAACAATATTTTTAATATAAATTTGAAAATGGTAGCATTAATCAAATTATTGGTTTTAAAATATTCAAGTAATCCTCCGCAACGTTGAAATATTCCTCTATGCTACAGTTTGTCACATCAGAAATCAGACTATTTCAGCCATCAGCTTTTATGCACTAAAAAAAAAAAAAAAATCCGAACCGTTTCTGATTATTCCCGTGTACTAGTAGCCTGGTAATTGCTGCTGTTCAGCATGATTTACACTGTAAAAAAATTCCGAAGCGTTACTGGTTACTTCCGTGGAACGTCTCGGGATTTCAATCGTTTTTATCCACTTCTTGGAAAAATCAAGTATCATTGTCAAAACGTTTCCTGAATTGTTACAAGTTGCACGAATGCAGACTTTCCACTGTTGGGGAAAATATTTTTAGCTCCCAGTTTGAAGATCAAATGAGCGTATTTATAAAGTCTATCTGTTCAGTTTGCTTACGGCCTGTCCAAGCTAACTAAGCTCCCGAAGGGAGCAAATAAGTATTGACTAAGTTGCTTTGCAAGAATTGCAGGCGAGTAAGATGCTTGATACTTACTTGCAATTCTGGCCATTTTTGCAATATTGCTTATAGAACTTTCTTAATAAATTAAGAAGGTGCTAAGCTATTATGTTATACTTACCTAAGTTTACTCTAAAGTTCCAAAAACACGACTGGCTTTAAACGGGAAGATTTCTGAATTTTTCAGGATGTTTCCGGGATTATTTCAGGAAGGTTACTGAATATTAGAGGAAAACGTTACTGGTCTTTGCAAGGTATGTTACTGGCAGAAATTTCGCACATCAGATGCCCATTATCTTCCAGGAACGTTTCTGAATCGTTTTTTTCAGTGTATGCTGGGACAACGGGACTGGCTGTTTGAAAGTGTGATCTTCCCCTCAAAAATGGTGCATATGGTCTCAACGCGATCCAAAAGATTATTTTTTAGACCATTTAATATTCCAAAAAGGAAAAGAAAAGTATCATACGGAGGTGTAACTGTATTGGCTAAGACAAAACAAACAAAAAAGTGAGGCTCAAATTTCATAATTTCTTTAATCGTTATTAGAAAAGACAAAAAGCCCTTTCCTACATCAATATTTTTATAATATTTAAGATAGTTAATTAGTTTTGCTTTTTTTTTTTTTTTTGCATTTAATAATTTTTTTATTTTGTTTATTGATTTTTTTTTGTTTCATTGTGATAGCTTAATGTTCTATACTATTTAAAGCACTCTTACTAACTTAAGTACTTTTACTTTTTTTTTTTTTTTGTAACTTACATATTTTATTTCTTTTTGATTTTTACTTTTTTTTTTCTTTTTTCTTTTTTACTTTTGCAATTTATATTTTTGTCATAATTATATTACTTCTGTCATTTTTTATATGTGTAGTTTTTTCATCGCTTTTATTTTTGGTGAAAGTTATACCTAAAATAATGGAGTCATACCCTGCTTATCGCAAAAAAAGAGAAAAAAAGAAAAACCAGAAAAGTGATAGTTAGGAATTTGTTTTGAGCTATAAAGTGTTCGAAAATTTCTGAAGCCGAACTAAATAAACATATAACAAAAAAAGTGCCAAAAGTTATTCAATTTAGTTTACTTATTTTTATTTATTTATACACCATGTTTTTTTAGCCTTTTTCTGGAAAATTAAGCTAAAATCAAAAAGTTCTCGAAAATCAATACTTTGCGTATTAACAACAAAATGAAAGTATGCTTGTTTAATATTGCGTCAGCACTGAATTTGTTTTGAAACAGTGCTTCGAGGAAACATTCAGCATTTAAAATGAATAAAAGGTAAATGGGATACTGAAAAAATAGGTGCCAATGACGTGGTTTTAATTTATTTATCAGTTTCCTTCTTTGTTTTATTTTATTCACTTACCGATTTATTTATTTAGCTATCTTCGAAAGTCAGTTTAAATTAAAACCCATTTGAAATTCAACATCTTGTACACTGAAAACAATGAAATGGTAGTTATAGGTTTAAATAGTATTTATTTATTTATTTATTTAAAAGATTAAAATGAAATACTGATTTAAAAACTATGATTAACGAATTTCCCACTACAGTTCTTTAAGGACCTTGTCTTTAGGAACTTCTCCCAGACCAAATTTGCATTCAAGATGGATCTCCAAAATTTCATGAATTAATGTGCAAATAATGTGGAAATTAAATTACATTAATCTTTGCAATTAATATTAATTGCAAAGATTAATGAAATTGCTGTTAAAAAACAGACTTCGGATTAGAAAAAGAAGCCGTAAGTAGTTTTTCTGATAATTTTACTTTTAAAGTTCATATTCATTTTTATAACTTTGCATTAAATAGTATTTTTAATATTTTTTTATGATTTTGCACTGCTTAAAGATTTCTCTGAAAACTCATTCAATGCTCAGTAAAATTCTAATGCAAAGTCATTTAAGAGATTTTAAAAAGAAAAAATATTATTAGCTTGAAAAATGAAACAAAAAAATAAGGAATTCTGCAAATAACGATAACAGAATCATCACATACTTTTCATTCATTTCAGAAAAAAAAAAAAAAAAAAAAAAATCTCTCCAGCACATGCAAAAAAGTTGCACGCGAAATAGAATTCGCAGAATAAACATAGAGGCCGAAAATTACAATTTTCAGTTTGTTTGTCATCGACATTTTATGCAACTCGAGGGCGAAAAAAAAAGTTTTAAAATGACGAATTAAAGAAGCTTGAGCTTGGAGCTAAATTTTCGTTCCTGTAGAAAAAGTGCACGAAGGAGAACGGAATATGTTGATGTTAAAAGGAATGTCTTTTTTCCCCTTCCAGTTTCCTCTGTTCCAATTTTCTCGTTTTTACTTATGCCTTTTTTCACTTTTATCTTTATTTTATTATATTTTTATTTTTTCCAGGGAAACATTGGGAGAAGAAATGAACTGTTTGGATGCATGTATGTAGGTATTTTACCGCAGATAACTAGAAAAGTAATAAAGCTGGGAAAAATGTACTTTATATAGCTGCTTATGATTCTCAGTTTTGCAGAAAAGAGGATATGGTCGTTTGGAAAAGAGGGAAACAGAGTTTCAATGTTTTAACTTCGGAGCCGTCAATTTCTTTTGGATGAATTGAGAAGCAAAATTTTGTGAATTTTGTCCAAAACTCTGAGTATAAGGTCAGTTGGGGTGAAGTGTAACAGAATTTCAATGTTTGAACTTTAGACCCTTCCCCTTTTTTTGGATAAATTGCGACGCAAAATTTTGTGAATAATGTCCAAAATTACTCTTTGAGTATAAGGTCACTTGAGGTGAAGTGCAACAGATTTTCAATGTTGGAACTTTAGACCCCTCCCCTTTTTTTTTGGATAAATTGCGACGCAAAATTTTGTGCATAGTGTCCAAAACTACTCTTTGAGTATAAGGTCACTTGAGGTGAAGTGTAACAGATTTTCAATGTTTGAACTTTAGACCCCTCCCCCTTTTTTTGGATAAATTGCGACGCAAAATTTTGTGGATAATGTCCAAAACTACTCTTTGAGTATAAGGTCACTTGGGGTGAAATGTAACAGATTTTCAATGTTTGAACTTTAGAACCATCCCCCCTTTTTTTGGATTAACTGCAAAGCAAAGTTTTGTGAATAATGTCCAAAACTACTCTTTGAGTATAAGGTCACTTGAGGTGAAGTGTAACAGATTTTCAATGTTTGAACTTTAGACCCCCCCCCCTTTTTTTTTGGATAAATTGCGAAGCAAAATTTTGTGTATTATGTCCAAAACTGCACTTTCTAAAAGTAAGGTTGGGGTAGAATGAAGCAGAATTTGAATCTTTAACATTTACTCTTTCTTTTGGATGAATTGAGACGTAAAATTTTGTGAATTATTTCCAAAACTACACTTTCTGTGAGTAAGGTCATTTGGGGTGAAGTGAAATGGAGTTACAATGTTCGAATTTAGATCCTTCCTTTTCTTTTGGGTGAATTGAGACGCAATATTTTCTGAATTGTGTCCAAGACTACTCTCTCTGAGAGTAAGGTTCAGTTGGGGTAAATGAAAGCGAAATTTGAATCTTTAACATTTAGAATCTCCCCCCCCCCTTTTTTTGATGAATTTAGACACAAAATTTTGTGAGTTGTGTCTAAGATTACACTCTCTAAGAGTAACTGAGTACGATAAATTTGACTCTATGACTGTTTGTTAGCGAGTGAAATCATATTTCCTCTAAACCCAGCGTATTTCTTTTAACCCCAAATTGCTGTATTTTAACCCGGTCGAATCTGATCTTTCCCCAAAGACTAGAAGGTAAATGGAAACCACCCGCTTATTTCCCACATGAACACATTCCTGCACTTTCCCTCAGGATCCAAAATCCATTTGTTTCTCTGTCTTAACTCCGTAACTAGCTCATATAATGTCCTCTGTTAGCGTCGAATCATTGATTTTCTTAATACGGTAACTAATACCACTATCATCAGGTGTCCGTTACCAAAATCCTCATGCAACCTCTACCATGATCCTCATGTAGCTTGCACTACAAATCTCATGGTACATATAACCGATACGACGATTTTCATGTAACCTCTACCATAATCCTTGCACCATAAATCTCACGCGACTTGCACCAGAAATCTCACGAAACATGTAACCTATACTGCGATCCTCATATAACTTGTCCCACGATCCTCACATAAACCTTATCGTGATCCTCATGTAACCTATACTACGATTCTCATATAACTTGTCCCACGATCCTCACATAAACCTTACCATGATCCTCTTGTAGCCTGTACCACTACTCTCATGTAACATGTAATCTATACAACGATCTTCATATAAGGGTTACGACCCATGTGTAATATTTATCGTGATCCTCACGTAATCTGCACCACGATCCGCATATAACCTATACGAAGGTCCTCATGTAACCTCTATTATAATCCTCATGTAACTTGCACCACAAATCTCTAGCAACATGTAACCTATAATACGATCCTCATGTAACCTGTATCACTGTTCTCACGTAAACCTTATCATGAACTTCATGTAGCCTGCGCCACGATTCTCATGTAACATTTAACCTATACAACGATCTTCATGTAAGGGTTACGACCCTTGTGGAACCCTTATCGTGATCCTCACGTATCTGCACCACGATCCGCATATAACCTATACGACGATTCTGAGGTATCCTCTACCATTCTCCTCATGTAACTTGCACCACAAATCTCACGCAACATGTAACCTATACTACGACTTTCATGTAACCTGTATCACTATTCTCACGTAAACCTTATCCTGCTCTTCATGCCACGACTCTCATGTAACATGTAACCTATACAATGATCTTCATGTAAGGGTTACGACCCTCGTGTAACCCTTATCGTGATCCTCGCGTAATCTGCACCACGATCCGCATATAACCTTCACCGTGATTCTCGTGTAACCTTCAGATCGATTCTTATGTTACCTTTACGACTAGACGAGATGGACCATTTTCAATGGCCCATCGCAACTTCCAATTTATACGACTCGAAAAGTCAGGGTGTTTTCATCGGCAACTTAATCTTTTATTGTAAGACTAAAACTTTATTAACTTGAATATCCCATCATGAACAACAAAAATTTTTAGTCTAAGTTATTTTCCACCAACAAAGTTGTATTTTAGGGATTCATAAGGACATAATTCTGAGTTACGGTAATAAAAACGTAAAATTTTACGAATTAAATGCCAAAATATCTATTTTAATCAATATTTTACCACACTGAAACGTAATACACAGCATCATCATCTTTTTCCTACAAAGAATGTTATGAAACACTCAACTCGAACACCATCAAACAAAACTAATGTTTCCCTCACGCAATATCAAATTCTGAAATCAGAAATTTAAATCGGCGAAACATTCAATTCCCCAACCGCATCACTCCAACCTGCTCCAGAAATGAGGCCTCAAACCTAATAAAGAGAAATGGTGGAGCAATGGAGCAGCAACAAGCAAATAAATGTGCTCCCGAAACAAGAAATGTTGGCGTTTACTGCAGATATGACGCTAAGCATTTCTGATTTGAAAGAGAATGCATAAGCGAGTGTTATTCCACGGGGAATCCCAGCCAAGCCGTTTAAGCGCTTTTCATCCAAAATCATCTTTTACGTAGCAACGTTTCACGGAGAACTATTTTCGGGCTTGTGGTATTATGCGCTTAACCACTGCAGGGAATTAAATTTGTTTGTTGGGACTAAAACAAAAGAGATTTGACAGCGAACCAGATTCATTAAGTAGTAGATAGATTATGATTTGTATTTTGTAAAATGTTGAAGCTGGTTTTATGCCACTGAAGTTTTTTTTTTTTTAACTTCAATCATCGCTTATCAGCAAATACTCATTTACATATAGCGTCATTTATTTAAATTAATTTTAACACAGCGCTACTGAAAGTTTGCTTTTCTTTCACAGCAATAAAATATAAAAAAACAATACGTTCTTAAATAACATTCATTTGTTTGAAGTTTAATCAACGGGCTAAATTATGCTCGAAAAAAGTTATTTCAAAAATGAACTGGAGATAGATTTTTAACAATTATCTGCAAAGTTTAAGTCGTGTCATGTTTTTTTTTCTTTTTTCGAAAGAATGTTAGTGCTAAATCCGGGAATTGATTTTTGTCATAACACGAAGGGTAGGTATTTCACGCCATTTGCCATGTTTTATCACGATTTTTTTCTTTTCACTCAAAATAGTTAATGATTTGCTTTGCATATATTTGTACGGCATGGTGCAAGATGTATTTTTTTTGCTAAAAATGGCTACATATTTTAAATTTAAACTGCTTAAAAATTTGTTTGAAAATTAAAGAATATGATAGCATAAAAAGAAAATCGCACAACAAAGCGTGAGGCAAGCAAAACTCTTCAACGCATGAATTTAACTAATTGTTTTACATGCTTCGTTATCATGTGTGGGGGAAGAAAACGAGTGGTTCATGAAGGCATGTACTAACCCCATAAATAGTTAAAAATCCACGGAAAACGAAATTCAGGCTCTGTTATTGGCAACTTTCATTTAAATTTAAGGAGTTAGGAACTCCTCTCTTTTCTTCCTATTCGTCAATTTGCTAGACATAATAATGTATAATTTAAAAAAAGATTATGAGAAAAACATTTCAAGTTGAAATTTACACTTTGGAAACTTTAAATTTCACATTTTGCGAAGAGTCATGATTAATAATGGGGAAAGATAATTTCAGATTCAGCGCTGAATATTATTCAGATTCAGGGTATAAAAAAACGTAAAATAATTAAAAGAAACACAATATAAGAAATCCAAAATCATCGGAGGTTAGTGTAAGTAAATTACAAGTAAGCAAGTTTGCATGCATAGCGCGGGGGGCCGAATGTCTTTTCGGGAAATTGAGTTCAAAAACGTTTCTAATTGGTCAGGTGAATCAGCTACGGTTTTGAGTTGGTTTTGTAAGATAATAGATTTCTTGGCCAGCCATGTCCCTTAGCAGCCACATGTGCTCCTGAGGTGTGAGGCGCTGTCTTTCCCTCATCCTCATTGTGGTCAAACCAGGGTTTACGTAAAAGCTAAAGAGCTACAGAAGAAACGACATTACACGCTGAAATAAAGACCTTGTATCCAAGGATGCGGAGTAGAGATGAGACGGGCTCAACCCTGGCCCGACAGTCCGAGCCCGAAGCGGGCTCGGGCTCTAGAACCGAAAATAGGTTTCGGGCTCGGGCGGGCTCGGGCTCAAGCACAGATATTCAATCGCCAATCTTCATACAAATTCAAAGCAAATAAACATTTTCCTTCTGTGAGAAAATGAAAGGCACATTTAAATCAGTTTAATCAATGTCAAATTTACCCCCCCCCCCCTCCCCAAAAAAAATAATTAATTAACGCTTATTTATAGTGTTTTTTTGCGATTACTATTGCAATATATCATACAGTAATGCATTTGAAGTGGAGCATTCTAAGAAAATTTAGAAACTTCTGTTAATTAACATTTGACGTAACATTTTTCATTAACAGAGAGATCATGTCAGACTGTAGAAAGCTCAGTTTTTGATACAAGAAAGTTTCCTTCAGGGCTCGGATTTTGGTCCGAGACAAAGCACTCGGGCTCAGGCGGGCTCGGTTATAAATTTTCGGGCTCGGGCGGGCCGGGTTGTCAAAAATGAGCCCGAACTCATCTCTAATGCGGAGTCGGAGTCAGTCATTTTCCCCTCAAAATTGAAACTCTGCAAGTGCTTGAGGAGTCGGCGTTGGAGTCGAACAGATTTTGGGCAGAAGAGTCGAAGTTGAAAAATCTAAGATTCCTTGTGTCGGAGTTAGATCCGGTGATTTCCTCCGACTCCGCAGTCCTCAATGTAACCTTGAAAAAGATGTACAGTCGATGTTTTCGTCTGGGATGGGGAGGCTAATCCTAACAGTCCTCACAGAAATTAGTATTATCACAGAAATTAGTTTAAATTCTTCATGAGGGATAACCTGCCCCCCCCCCCATGCAGATCCTTTTTATTGCAGCCATGCCCCAGAGACGAAGTACCATTCTTGCTGTGTTAACTGTTTACACTCGAGTCCCGACTTACACGAGGGATGCTTTCCATGACCTCTCGCGTAAGTCAAAATTTCGCATTGTGAAAAAGGAGTATGTATTCGACTTTTTAACAAACAAAAGCGATTATTTTAGACAACACCCTTCAGACTGCTTTAAACCATTCCTTAAGTATGTGTCAATGTTTTCCACTTAAGGAACTGAATTTATAATGCATTAAAAAAAAAGAAAGAAAGAAACGTTATTCAATATAAAATACTGTTATGATGCAGAAAATCAATGATCAATGGGAGAGTGAGACTAAAAGCAATGCTATATGCACAGTACGCAATAATGATAAAAGCGAAGTACAACACTATTACACTACTCTACAGTAGATAAAGTGAAAAAAATTATTATGGCTAAAAAGTTAAAAATGATGATGGTTGGTGCTGTGAAGGTTATCCGATTAATATCAATGTTCTCTTGCATATCGATGATCTTCACCTTTTTCTTTAATTTTAACAAATTGTCTCTTCCATAGCTTAAGCTGAAACAGCACGCTTATATATTACTACGTTAAATTAACTTTCACATTTAGAGTGAAAAATACGGAGTGGTTATTTGTATCCACTAATAAAGCGATAATTCGACAAGTACGGTGTGAGAACCCACGCACTTCAGGGATGCTAAAGGAGGGAAGTCCATTCACGAAACCAATATTTTGAAACCAGTATTAAAGTGAAGACGATACGAACGCACAGCGATTTCTTAACAAAAAGTTTCGTTTTACGGACTAGAAATTCGAGTTAGCTCTAAAATTCGCTACTGGTTAAAAATTCGCGTTATAATCGTTTCACGTAAGTTGAATCGCGTTGTAGTGCGATTCGATTGTATTATTGAAAATTTACTGATTTGCATAGCAAGTAAGGATATAGCAGTGTTTTTGGGAATAGCATTAAATAAAGAAATCCCAATGAAATCACTCCAAAAGTTAAGGAATTAAATGCACTCCAGACTTCAAAAGCTATTATAAAATATAACCTATCGATGTTTCAAATCTCAAGAATCGCTTCTTCCTTTTAGAGGAGAATATCTTTGGCGTTATCGCTATTCAACGCTATCAAAATCTAAACATGCGGAACAAACCCGTACGAACAATGTCGGCATCGTGCAGAAAACATCCCTGAACCACATTTATCGGTTCTGAAAATATCCCATTAAACATATTCCCCCTTAAAGATCAATATCTTTTTCCAGCTCCAGTAAAATCCGTAGACATTCAAATCATTGAGACTACAGACGACGAAAAGTGACACTTGAAAATTTTCTAGCGTCTGAAAACTCTTTCCAGAGGACTATCAGTTTCGAACACATGTCGGGGAGGTGGCAGGACACCCCCCACACACCTTGTTCGAAGTTCGAAGGAAGACCATCAGGACAGAAGCGCATAACAAGCGCAACGGAGAATTCCTTAATTAAAGAGGGATTTGGGAGACTCGAGATCCGTTCGACACCCCCTCCCACTCTCCTTCGCTGCCGCCGGGGGAATGGGGATCCTCTTTTCCCTCGTCAAGGGGAAAGGGAGAACATTTTCCCCTGAATAGGGAAGAAATGAAGTTGAGTTTGCATGGATATCAAGAATTTAAGCAAACAGAAATACATCCCGGGGTTGCTGTCTGTTATAGATGGACGAGGAACAAAATAGAGGAATGAAGTTTACGGAAACAAAACTAAAGGAATATTTACACGACCTACTCTGTTCAACGCACAATCATGTTCATTGTAAATGGTTTTGCAATTGCAAAATTATACCACGAACTTTTGCCTTCTGAGAAAAAGTTGTGAAAAAAGGTGAAATACAAGAAATATATCGAGTGTCATCTTTACTAATAATAAAGCTGAAAGTCTCGCTGTCTGTCAGGATCTCTGTCCGGATCTCTGTAACGCACATAGCGCCTAGACTGTTCGGCCGATTTTCATGAAATTCGGCACAAAGTTAGTTTGTAGCATGGGGGTGTACACCTCGAAGCGGTTTTTCGAAAATTCGATGTGGTTCTTTTCTATTCCAATTTTAAAAACAAAATTATCAAAGGATGGACGAGCAAATTACGAAATTATCATAACGTGGAACCGTAACATGGGCACAAGCCAATTGGCGAGAAAATTCACCATACATTATTTGTAAATATACAGGCGAACCAAAAGACCTTTTAAGTTTATATTACGGGCAAAGCCGTGCGGATACCAATAGTGCATTATAAAACAGATAAATAAAAACCGAAGGGAGAGCATTTTGTAAACGTTTGTATCACATCAAACAATAATACCCAAATTTTGACGGAAAGAAAATTATAAGTACAGCTCTGATAACAAGACGTTGGTCATTTTAAGAGGTCATTTATGTTTGGATTTATAGAGGAGAAATTCATTTAGCTCACCAGCGAGACCCCGTAGCCATGGTTACCGCCCTAACGACGGAAACTTACTGCTTAATACACAAGCTATTTCCAATTTACGACTTGAACCGCACCACGGCTGTGATCTCTTGCTGTTGAGCTATTTAGCGGTCGGTTTGTTGTCACTCTCAGCTTCAATGAGATGACATCTGCCTCAAGCTCGGTTATTCACTAATCCAGACTGATGAGTCCACAACAAGGTGGAAACTGCAGTCTCTGGAAGTGATAACTGGACTTTTGGTACATTGCACGAAGTTCTGCTTTAGTCCTGGCTTAAGGTCGTTAGCTTACTGCCTAATATGTCGATATTTTATTTTTACAATCGACTTTCTTTTATGTTTTGAATCTTTTCTTCATGGTGTTTAAGTTTCGTAAATGAGCTACAGTTGTATTGGGTAACTTAGTACTATGTGGACTAACCTTTTACCACTTCATATTTTTAAGTAAATTTGACTTTAAAAAAAAAAAAAAAAAAAACTGAAGACGGTCCCATGCTTCCATCTGCTGAAAAAATCCTAAAAGCAGTTTCCAAT
The DNA here is from genome assembly GCF_026930045.1 of Uloborus diversus. Classification (NCBI taxonomy): domain Eukaryota; kingdom Metazoa; phylum Arthropoda; class Arachnida; order Araneae; family Uloboridae; genus Uloborus; species Uloborus diversus. The sequence continues at coordinate 9,284,744 of NC_072738.1, read as the reverse complement.
TTTATTTCAGAAAATTAGTTAGCAGCACTGTATCTAACAGTTGGTATCATCCATTAAGTCTAAAATTACTCATTGGAAGTTTTATGTTCAATATTGAGTTGAAGTTTTTGGAATATCTGTTCCTACACTGTAAAATTATGTACAATAAATTTATATATACTAGCACATTGCATGTTTTTAAAAAGCACAAAATTGCGGTGGAAAATTTCAGATATAAGTTTATGGGTTTCAAGAAACCCCATTTTCAATGCAAAAAAGTATGAGCTTGTGAATGTAAAAACATCTGAAAAAAGCTGTGTCTCTCACGGTTCAAAAAAAAAAAAAAAAAAAAAACTTATGTGGTGGAATAACGTCGAATCAAGTTAATAATTCGTTTTAAGTGGGTTTTTTTCTTGAGTTCTTATAAATATTAAATGTATTTGATATCTTTTTCTAGAGTGTTATTCAAACAGATACTATAACTGAGTGTTATTCAAATAGATACTATAACTCATTAAAAGCTGAGTACGGGAAGCAAGAATTGGATCAGTGTTACCCAGAATAACTACTTTAATTTGAGTACTATAACTCATTGAAATCTGAGTGGGGCGATTTCGAATTGAATCAGTGTTACCCAGAATAACTATTTTAATCTCAGTACCATAACTCATTAAAATATGAGTGGGGAAATTAAGAATTGGATCAGTGTTACCCAGAATAACTACTTTACTCTGAGTACCATAACTCATTAAACTATGAGTGAGGCAAATAAGAATTGGATCAGTGTTACTTAGAATAACTACTCTAATCTCAATACCATAACTCATTAAGATCTGAGTGGAACAGTTAAGAATTGGATCAGTGTTACCCAGAATAAAAACTTTAATCTGAGTAGCAGAGTAGCATAACTCAATAAAATCTGAGTGAGGCAATTAAAAATTGGATCAATGGTACCCAGAACAACTACTTTACTCTGAGTACCATAACTCATTAAAATATGAGTGAGGCAAATAAGAATTGGATCAGTGTTACCTAGAATAACTACTCTAATCTCAGTACCATAACTCATTAAGATCTGAGTGGGACAGTTAAGAATTGGATCAGTGTTACCCAGAATAAAAACTTTAATCTAAGTATCAGAGTAGCGTAACTCATTAAAATCTGAGTGGGGCAATTAAGAATTGGATCAGTGTTACCCAGAATAGCTACTTTACTCTGAGTACCATAACTCATTAAAATATGAGTGAGGCAAATAAGAATTGGATCAGTGTTACCTAGAATAACTACTCTAATCTCAATACCATAACTCATTAAGATCTGAGTGGAACAGTTAAGAATTGGATCAGTGTTACCCAGAATAAAAACTTTAATCTGAGTAGCAGAGTAGCATAACTCATTAAAATCTGAGTGGGGCAATTAAAAATTGGATCAGTGGTACCCAGAATAGCTACTTTAATCTGAGTACCCCATAACTCATTAAAATATGAGTGAGGCAATTAAGAATTGAATCAGTGTTTCCTAGAATAACTACTCTAATCTCAGTACCATAGTAGTTAATAATTGACAGTTCTGGGACAACGGAGGCGTTGAGGCGTTAACGCCTCCGTCGATTCCCACCTCCGTCGATCCCCACCTCCGTCGACCACCGCCCCCCGACCTTGGGGTTGCGCTGCCTCCCCCTCCCCACAACCGGGGCCGCCGCGAGAACCCGTAGAAGGTGATGAGGTTTTTTCGCGCGCTTTTTTTTTTTCGCGCATTTTTGGACTTAGAATATTTTGAACTTGTTGTCATGACAACCAGAGTTTTAGGATGGCAACTTTTAAGAACGTTCGTGGCGCCATCTATTGAGATTTTTTATTTCCAGACTTTGAATAATTTCGACGAATGGTTGTCAAGACAACCAAAGTTTCGCGAATTTAATTATTTTTATTTTTACAGAGTGTCGCTGCTCGGAATCGAACACCAAAAGGTCTTCGTAGTCGAGGGATATTGAGCACACGCGCTAACCACACGGCTACGAAGACCTACATATGAGTACGCTAATTGACATCTCAATATAATTTTCACATGAGGTAAATGCAAATGGTGCCATCTGTTGAGACTTTGAAGATTTTTCCCGCGTTTTTGGACTTTGTTATTTTTTTCTTTGTAACGAAGGTTTTCACAAAAATAATTAATTAAAAGATGATGGTCCCACCAACCAACCAGGTGTATTAAATACACCCTATCAACCTTTTTTTTTTTTTTTCATTTAGGTCTTAGACTATTTTCCAGTTTTTTGATCTTCAATTATTTTCCTACATATTTGAACTTTGAATATTTTCCGCGAATTTAATTATTTTTATTTTTACAGAATGTCGGAGTTGGGAATCGAACACCCAAACTTTGATTTATTCACGTATTTCCATCTTTTTTCATTTTTACAGCTTAATTTATTTTTTCCGCCTTTCGAACTTCACAGTTTTCAGAATTAGTTTGTTTTCACGTATTTCGAACTTTATTATTTTTACAACTTAAATTATTTTCGCGTCTTTCGAACTTCATAGTTTTCAGAATTAGTTTGTTTTCAATTATTTTGAAGTTTGTCATTATTTCAGGTATTTTGAGCTTTAGCGTTTTCCCCCGTCATTTAGTACTTTGATTATTTTTCACTATTTTAGCATTTTTCAATTATTTTCTCTCATTTTTACTCTTTAACCATTTTCTCACTTTTTAGTCTTTAACTAATTTCAATCATTTCACACTTAGAATATGTTTTCACGATTATGATTTCTTTTTCGTATATTTTAGAGTATGATTATTTTTTTCATGTTCTCTTTCTTAACCACTTGAATCTTAAACTATTTTTGTATCTTTTATTTATTTACAAGTATACACGATTATATCATTTTTCCAACTTTAACTATTTTTATTCATTTAGGAGTTCAATTGTTTTTATGCATATTTACACTTGAAATATTTTTTGAACTTTGGTTTATTCACGTATTTCGAACTTTATTATTTTTACAACTTAAATTATTTTCGCGTCTTTCGAACTTCATAGTTTTCAGAATTAGTTTGTTGTCAATTATTTCGAAGTTTGTCATTATTTCATGCGTTTTGAACTTTATCGTTTTTTCCCAATCATTTAGTACTTTGATTATTTTTCACTATTTTGGCGTTTCTCAATAATTTTCTCTCATTTTTACTCTTTAACTATTTTCTCATTTTGTAGTCTTTAACTACTTTCAATCATTTCAGACTTAGAATATTTTTTTTTAGATTTAATTCAATGATTCATTATTTCAAAGTAATTAATTCCGATTATCATTTTTCATCAATATTTTAACTATTCATTTTTTTTTTTTCTAGATTTAGATTTATTTTAATACATTTTTGAACCAGGAATATTTTTTTCGAACTTTGATTTACTTTCATACATTTTAGGACTTAGATTATTTGCACGCCTTTAAAACTTCTATTATGTCAAACTAATTAATTCAGATAGTATTAATTACTGCATAACAATAACAAATTTTCATAGAATTTAAAAATCATCTTATGTAATTTTTTCAGTAGATAAATTTCCCACTCAAGTTACATTTCATCACTACATATGCTTTTCAAGAGTTTCATTTAATTTATCGCATTTTTTAATTAACTCTAATAAATATTTTTTTATCATCGATATTTAAGTTAATCATATTTTCCCTTTCTTTATTTTTTTTTTCATGCAAACACTCTTGATGGAATAAAACAAAATTTTCAACTTTCATGAATTAAATCCCCTCTGAATATTTTATTTTACTTTACCATACTTTACTATTTTACTTACTGCGTTTTACTATTTATCATTCATTACAGCTTTTCCAAAATATTACTTTACAACCAACCAATTTCATTAACAGAATTTTCATTACAATTTATAAATTTCACTTTTATTTAATTATTTTTACCTACGGTAAAATAAAACACATAACACAAAAATGTTAAACATCAATGAAGTACCCAAGAAATGTTAAAATTATAAGTCGAGTATCAAAACTTCATGTCAGCAAATTTTAAAAATAGACTTACCGAAAAATAACTTCTACTAAAATTCATTTCAAAACTTGGCATCAATTTACTCTTAGCATTAATAAACACTTATCATTAAGAAATTTTCATGGATTTTAAAAATCAACTTATTTAATTTTTTTTTTCCGGTAAGCAAATTTCGCACTCAAGTTACATTTCATCACTTTATATGCTTTTCAAGAGTTTCATTTAATTTATCACATTTTATTTAATCAACTCTATTAATTATTTTTTGATTAGTATTTAACTTAGTCATTTTATCGCATAGTGTTTTACTTTATTATTATTATTTTTTTTTTTTCATACAAGCACTCTTGTTAGAATAAAACAAAATTTTCAACCTTCATGAATTAGAATCACTTTGGCTATTTCATTTTCCCAATAATATTTTACTTTAACAACTAATTTCTTTAACAAAATCGATATCATTTATTTTAGTCTTTATCCTTTTCGAACGATACATTCAAATGGACAGCTATACGTTAAATTAAGAAACTTAATCTAAATTTTGACAAATTAAGTTATAGCTAAATACTGACTAAAATTAAGTACAAAAGACTAACCTTTTTGGGGTGAAATCCCTCAAGTACCAGCTATCGCGAAGTTATTTAAAAACAGTGAATGAAATTGTAATAAGTGGATTGTTAATTATAACTCAATCTCACAAAATTACAATTACACGCATGTTTTATTTGAAATCGCTGCATACGGCTGGCTGTCCATCGTCGATTTGCAGTATGCATGCCGTGATATCGCAAATCAACTCGGCTGTTGAAAAAAACTACCGTAATCCCACAGCACTTCGGATCGTCCACACACACACATCGAGGCGAATTGAGAAAATGACTTTATCAATATTGCTATCTACCCCTTTACCGATAACAGATAGCAAACCCCACGTGCTAGTATTATTCACCACCTGGCCTACGTCTTTCAAGTGATGTCACTGTTTCTGACCAATTAAAATTAGTTCACGTTTCTCAAATATCAAGCACATAGATCGACAATAGCCTGATGTCAGGTTTTCCAAACAAAATTTTAGATTTTAATTCGTAGTTTCGAATTAATTTCTTTTTCATTTCAAACTTATAAAAAAAATTTCCAGCTTGTAAGAATATTTCTTTCAAAAACAGATTTTTGATTCAAAACAGTATTTTTTCAAACTTGTAATATTTTTCTACTTAGAAAATGAAATCAAAAATTTTTGTTTTCTTTAATTATATAAAATGTTTTTAAGAAATAATTTCTCAAACTTGTAATATTTTTCCACTAATTAAAAAAAATCAATTTTTTTTTTTTTTTCAATCGTATAAAAATAAATTTTTAATCTTACAACAGTAAATTTTTCCGCAAAAATATTTTTTTCAAATCAAAATAATAATAATATTTTTGTAACATATTGTTTTTTTTTCCTTTCAATCTTTTTTTTCAAAAATTTTCAAACTTACAAAATCGATGACGGTTTCGCATCTCATGCAAATTGACATGATCAATTACACGTGATTGATCATGTCATGCGTGAGATGCGAAAACGTCATCGGCATTCGATGTGATGTGAAAACCTGCTACCATCTTAAAATTACTCGTAGTAGGTCAGGATGAATTTGGAAGTCAAAGTGTTGGCATTTTCTAAAAATCTGAATACTGTGTAAAACAACACAATTCTGCTCAAAAGTTCATGTGATATTCTATGACGTCAGTAGCAAGAGATTTATGTACACTTCTCATTGGTTAAAGTGAATATTCATTGGTTTATAGTGGATGTTTGGAGAATCATTTTCAGGGTGATTCTGAGCTTTGAAAGAGATCGTGAAATTTTATTCTATGTACTTAGGATTTTTCTTCACCAGCTAGTGTTAAAACCTAGTTTGATTTATTTTTTAAGTTCACAGGAAGTTGTTTTAGTATTGTGACTCCTAATCCTATGAGAGTTAAGAATAACTAACGCTGGTGAAAATCATTCTGAAACTTTGAAGCCTGAAGATGAACAGATGGGATGCAACGAACATGAAAATGAACATTGAGGCTTCTCCACAGCCTGATGATATGATACACTTGGGTGATTGTATTTTCACTTTAGGTGAATACTTTTCGGAAACGTACACGCGTGCATATTAGAAGATATACGTGTGGGAAAGATGGTATTTTTCGACCAACTATGGATGGTATTTCCTTAGAACCAGATGTGTGGAGATCACTTATTTCAAGCCTATGTAAAAATATAAATCAAAAATTAATCGAAGACCGTGATTTCGCTTTTGTTATAAAAAAGGAGAGTCGAGTGCGAATGGTAACATCTGTGTTAGTGTGCAAAGATTGTTCAAACTGAAACGAGAAGTGTTCCAGTTGATGCCTGATAGAGTTCTACTTTTGGAAAGCCAGATTGACAAATTGTGCTACGCGTCCCCTTGTATCTCACGTAGTGTCAAAGACAAACTTATGACTTATACTCTAAAAGAGTACATCCTTTCGGAAATTGAGAAAAAATATCCCTGTGATTGTCGATGTGATAAAATCAGCACATATACATCGCAAGAAGTTCGTAAACTAGCTGATTCTCTACGTAAGTGACTATTTGATGAGCTCATATGCAACATAAACTACCTTTCTAAAAAAGAATGTGTGGATTGTAAAAATGGATTCATTTTTTACATGAGAATGCATGAATGTGAATCATTAACAAGGGGTCGAAAGTTCGACACTTTTTTCGAACGGGCTCTTTTTAATGTTAATTGGGAAAACTTGACTCGTGACTTCGTTACTTTGAATGTTGATAGTCCATGTTTAAAATGTCATGTGTCTGATTTATTTGATGCAATCGATGTTAAAAATACGCTTGAAAGTTTTGAAGAGTTTTACTTAAAGATGAAAGTTTTTTTAATTGTCTTTTACTGTGTGTGTGAATAAATTGTGTTTATCATTTTAAAAGAAACTTGTGTTTTGATTGAGTTGTTGAATATGGTTGATGGATTATACTTTGAAATCACTCTTACATATATTTTTTATATGCACTTTATTGTAAGTAATCTTTATACTATCGGTGTTGTCTTCATCTTATTGTATGGTTTTGTAATTAAGACTGAATGAAAATATAATTTTTGTAATATTTCTATAGTTTAATGCATGCGAAGGACTTCAAATAATGCTAAGTGGAAAGTCAAAATTAGAACCGTAAAGCTTAAACATGACAATGGTTTGAAAACAATACACAGTTATATTCACATACACAAACTCGTACGTATCAATACACTTACATTAAAGAGAAATATTAAAGACTTATAAATTCTCATATGAGATAAGAACGCTCTTTCTTAACTTAGTTGGTCACATGATCGATAAAAGATCCTTACCTATTTGTGATTTGTCATGAAATAATATACATCGATAGATATGTTACTAAGTGTGTAATAGTTTTTATTTTTCTTAAATTCAAAGTTAAAACCAATTTGTTAATTGTAGGATTATATTAAGTGCTAAAAAATGCGATATTTTCGCTTATAATTTCGGTTGATAAGTAAAGTTTTATTACAAGTTCCCTCACACGAATGAACAATAACATGCTAGATGGATATTTGAAAGCTTGAGTGGATGATTTGTAAGTATCTTAAACATTATTATTATTATTTGTAATGCGTGTGTGTTAATTAATACTTAGAGTGCAAAGAGTAAATGGTTAAGTGCTATTGGTTATTAATACTAAGAGTAAAGTGATATTGAGTTTTAAATTTAATTAAATCATTTCGTTTGAAGATTCAGTTGAAAAAATTTTATTTTGTAAGTTTGAAAATTTTTGAAAAAAAAGATTGAAAGGAAAAAAAACAATATGTTACAAAAATATTATTATTATTATTATTTTGATTTGAAAAAAATATTTTTGCGGAAAAATTTACTGTTGTAAGATTAAAAATTTATTTTTATATGATTGAAAAAAAAAAATGATTTTTTTTTTAATTAGTGGAAAAATATTACAAGTTTGAGAAATTATTTCTTAAAAACATTTTATATGATTAAAGAAAACAAAAATTTTTGATTTCACTTTCTAAGTAGAAAAATATTACAAGTTTGAAAAAATACTGTTTTGAATCAAAAATCTGTTTTTGAAAGAAATATTCTTACAAGCTGGAAATTTTTTTTATAAGTTTGAAATGAAAAAGAAATTAATTCGAAACTACGAATTAAAATCTAAAATTTTGTTTGGAAAACCTGACATCAGGCTATTGTCGATCTATGTGCTTGATATTTGAGAAACGTGAACTAATTTTAATTGGTCAGAAACAGTGACATCACTTGAAAGACGTAGGCCAGGTGGTGAATAATACTAGCACGTGGGGTTTGTTATCTGTTATCGGTAAAGGGGTAGATAGCAATATTGATAAAGTCATTTTCTCAATTCGCCTCGGTGTGTGTGTGGACGATCCGAAGTGCTGTAGGATTACGGTAGTTTTTTTCAACAGCCGAGTTGATTTGCGATATCACGGCATGCGTTCTGCAAATCGACGATGGGCAGCCAGCCGTATGCAGCGATTTCAAATAAAACATGCGTGTAATTGTAATTTTGTGAGATTGAGTTATAATTAACAATCCACTTATTACAATTTCATTCACTGTTTTTAAATAACTTCGCGATAGCTGGTACTTGAGGGATTTCACCCCAAAAAGGTTAGTCTTTTGTACTTAATTTTAGTCAGTATTTAGCTATAACTTAATTTGTCAAAATTTAGATTAAGTTTCTTAATTTAACGTATAGCTGTCCATTTGAATGTATCGTTCGAAAAGGATAAAGACTAAAATAAATGATATCGATTTTGTTAAAGAAATTAGTTGTTAAAGTAAAATATTATTGGGAAAATGAAATAGCCAAAGTGATTCTAATTCATGAAGGTTGAAAATTTTGTTTTATTCTAACAAGAGTGCTTGTATGAAAAACAAAAAAAAAATAATAATAATAAAGTAAAACACTATGCGATAAAATGACTAAGTTAAATACTAATCAAAAAAATAATTAATAGAGTTGATTAAATAAAATGTGATAAATTAAATGAAACTCTTGAAAAGCATATAAAGTGATGAAATGTAACTTGAGTGCGAAATTTGCTTAATGGAAAAAAATTAAATAAGTTGATTTTTTTAAAATCGTGAAAATTTATTAATGATAAGTGTTAATTACTACTAAGAGTAAATTGATTGCAAGTTTTTAAAATAAATTAGTTGGATGAAAATTGTAGACCTGATAATGTTTCGAAAAATTTGTGGGTTCGATTCCTGTTACTAATTGTGAAAAATTTCTAAGTTTAAAAATTACGGGAAAAAAAACCGATAAAGTAAAAACAAGCAAGAAAATGATTAAGTTAAATACTAAGCGATAAAATGACTAAGTTTAATACTAATCAAAAAATAATTAAATAAAATGTGATAAATTCAATAAAACTCTTGAAAAGCATATGTAGTGATAAAATGTAACTTGAGTGCGAAATTTGCTTACTGGAAAAAATTAAATAAGTTGATTTTTAAAATCCATGAAAATTTCTTAATGATAAGTGTTTATTAATGCTAAGAGTAAATTGATTCCAAGTTTTGAAATGAATTTCAGTAGAAGTTATTTTTCGGTAAGTCTATTTTTAAAATTTGCTGACATGAAGTTTTGATACTCGACTTATAATTTTAACATTTCTCGGGTTCTTCATTGATGTTTAACTTTTTTATGTGATGTGTTTTATTTTAGCGTAGGTAAAAATAATTAAATAAAAGTGAAATTTATAAATTGTAATGAAAATTCTGTTAATGAAATTAGTTGGTTGTAAAGTAATATTTTGGAAAAGCTGTAATGAATGATAAATAGTAAAACGCAGTAAGTAAAATAGTAAAGTATGGTAAAGTAAAATAAAATAGTCAGAGGGGATTTAGTTCATGAAAGTTGAAAATTTTGTTTTATTCCATCAAGAGTGTTTGCATGAAAAAAAAATAAAAATAAAGGAAAATATGATTAACTTAAATATCGATGATAAAAAAATAATTAATTAAATGAAATGCGATAAATTAAATGAAACTCATGAAAAGCATATGTAGTGATAAAATATAACTTGAGTGGGAAATTTGGTTACAGTAAAAAATTATTTAAGAAGATAATTTTTAAAATTCATGAAAATATTTGATAGTGATAAGTGTTAATTAATACGAAGAGTAAATTGATTGTAGATTTTGGAAAATTAAATGGATAAATGTATAAAAATAATAACGTATGTGATAATGTAAAATAATAATAATGAAAAAGAATCAAAGACGATTAAATGAATCTAAATCGTAAATGAGTTGCTATTTTAGTAAACTCAAACTAGAGTGAAAAGCATTTTAGTAGGAACATGTTAAAATCTCTTGTGCTAAGAAAAATAAATAACTTTTAAGCATAATTTTGTAACTGGAATAAATGTATGATAAAATGATTAAGTTAAGTATTAATGAAAAAGTAATTATTAGAGTTAATTAAATGGTATGTGATAAATTCAATGAAACTCTTGAAACGTATATGCAGTGATGAAATGTAACTTGAGTGCGAAATTTGCTTACTGGAAAAAATTAATTAAGTTGATTTCTTAAAATCCGTAAAAATTTGTTAATGATATGTGTTAATTACTACTAAGAGTAAATTGATTGCAAGTTTTTAAATTAAATTAGTTGGATGAAAATTGTAGACCTGATAATGTTTCGAAAAATTTGAGGTTTCAATTCCAGTCACTAATTGCGAAAAATTTCTAAGTTTAAAAATATCGGAAAAAAACGATAAAGTAAAAACAAGCGAGAAAATGATCAAACTCTAAAATATACTAAAAAAAAAATCGAAATCACGAAAAAAATAATCTAAGTCTGAAATGCTTGAAATTAGTTAGACTAAAAAGTTAAGAAAATAGTTAAAGACTGAAAATAATTGAAAAACGCTAAAATAGTGAAAAAAATCAAAGTGCTAAATGATAGGAAAAAACGTTAAAGTTCAAAATGTGTGAAAGAATATTTAAGTTAATTATTTCTTTGAAAATTTAACAAGTAAGAAAAAATATTTTGTTGTATGAAAGTCAAAAAAAAAAAAAAATTAGTTAAGAAAATTATTTCTTCGAAATTTTTACAAGTTAGAAAAAATATTTGTAAATTTGACAAAGAAAAAAGAAATTAGTTAAGAAAATTTAACAAGTTAGAAAAAATAAAAAGGATAAAGTTTGAAATGCATGAAAAAGAAAATCAAAGTTTAAAATATATTTCAAGTCCACAAAGCATTGAAATAAATCTAAAATCTCGAATGGGTTGTATTTTAATAAATCTTTACTTAAGTGAAAACTTTGTTATTATGAAAAATAATAATAATGATTATAGTTTCAATTATGAGCTGAAATTCAGTTAATGATATGGCATGATTAGTACTAAAGAGTAAATTAACTGATGGTTTTAAAATTAATTTAATTGTAATATTCGTTGTCATGGTACAGATTCACATTAAGACTGAAAGAGTAATGAAAAATATAGCATAGTGGTTAGCATACGTTTTTGCTAACTCAAAGTTTGGGTGTTCGATTCCCAACTTCAACACTCTGTAAAAATAAAAATAATTAAATTCGCAGAAATAAAAAAAATAAAAATAAACCTCTCAATAGATGGCGCCATGAACGTTAAACACCGCATAAGTTAAAGCATAGCAACAGGTGTTGCCAACCGAAAACTAAAAACTCTGGTTGTCATGACAACAAGTTCAAAATATTCTAAGTCCGAAAACGCGGGAAAATATCTAAAAACGCGCGAAAAACCCCCGTAACCTTCTTCAAGATTCATGCGCAACCCCAAGGTCAACCCCAAGGTCGGGAGGAGGTGGAGGGGGGGGTCGGCAGGGGGTGGAGGGGCAGCCCAAGGTCATCCCCAAGGTCAGAGGGGGAGTGGGAGGCGGCTATGAGCCGCAGAGCCGCCTCCTGCGGCAGAACCGGCCTTTTCCCTCTACTCACACACATTCGAAGGTGCAAATAAAAGAA
>NC_072738.1:8554664-8622084 GCF_026930045.1 Uloborus diversus | reverse complement strand
ATTGTTTAATTATGTATTTTCTTCAGAATTCCAATACAAGTTTCTATTACTATTTAGTTTAAACTCGCTGCAAGATTCCGAGCTTCCGTTGTTGCTGAAATCAGGAAGCAAGGACTTTTTTTAAACATGGTAAATCACAGCTAAAATTAGAAAATATGTTTTAACAAAGCTGAAGGGTCAATTTTAATTTATTTTGTAACTTTATTATGCATTGCTTTAGTGTACAGCATCCCGAGATGGAGACCCAGTAGCTCAGTTGGTTAGAGTGTTCTGTTAATAATGCTATTGGCTTGAACCTTCTATGATTCAGAAAAAGTTAATTTTGAATGTAATTTTCCTCGGCTGATTTTTGTTCCAATTTTCCATGAATATATATTTAATCTTAACTCATTGGGGATAGGATTTAAAGACACTTTAATGAAATCAGAAAAACCCCAGGAATTGTTGACGGTAAATCGCAGCACCATGCATAGTATTTCTCAAAGATGTTCTTTGTAGTTAAGACTTAAATTCATTAATATTTCGTCTAACTTAAAAAAAAAAAAAAACTTTTTTCACGCTAACAGCGAAAAATAAACAAGACCCATTTTTTGAGTTATTGAAAAAAACCCTTAAAAAACAGTTTTGAATTTCTTCCTTTAAGTGCGAATGCTTCGCACTTAAAGGAGTTAATTTAAATTAACCTTAATTAATTTAAAACCTTAAGAAAGGACCTTAACCTTAAGGAGTTAACCTTAGTTAATCTAAAGGAGGTAATTTTTTGAGTTATTGAAAAAAAAAACCTTAAAAAACAGTTTTGAATTTCTTCCTTCAAGTGCGAATGCTTCGCACGAGTCAACTAGTCAGCTATTGAAGCACTAAATTTTAATCGATATTTTTACTGTATCAAAACAAGAAAAATACCGATAGTCTTAAATTAATCGTAAACGTTCATCAAAACATTTATTTAAGTACAAAAATGCATTTAAAGACTTTTTAGATCAAATAAGGTTTACGAAGATGCTTAAACCAAATTTTTCCGTAGTCGAAGTATTTGAACACGTGCAAAGCAAATTTTCCGGAAGCTGTAATATTTTTCCACTTAGGCAAGTTTTTTAGTTTTGAATTTTATGAAAAGGAACAACGGAGGAACATTTTAGGACACAAATAAAAAAATTTGCAAAAAAGGGTAATTTAAGCTGTTTTTACAGGAAATTTTTAACAAGTTCAAACATATTTTAAAGCATTACATATTACATTTAAATATGTTAAGAATACTTCCGTTAAGTGGGTACCTTGGGAATGTAATGAAATAACGTTCGTTTTATAAATATTTTGTAAGTTATGAATTTATTTCAAAAAATGTCAAACATGTTAAAAATTTCATAGTGATTTTCGATTACCTCCTAATCTATCAATGCGTTTCACCTGCCTCTTTGAAGTTTATCAACACTTGATTACAGTAGTAAATCTTTTCTTTCTCTTCTCAGGATTAGTTCATTTATATACACTATCGAAGAACTAAGAAAAAAATTGGAGATTAAGCCGAGTGAAAAATGACAGAAAAAAAAAGTAAAATCACAGATCTGCGAATGAAACTTAATTTTAGTTTTCTAAATTCCGCTTTCCATCGCTATCATAATTTTTACTATCGTACATTTAAAAAATAATAATCACTATAAATATTTACAAATATATTTTTTAATACATGTTTCTGTTCGTTCATATTATAAGTTTAAATTTGGTGCGGTAAATCTAAAATAGGACGTACGTATATATTTTGCAGGGGGTCTTCGCAACGAGAAAACCTTTGCCGATGAAAACGAAAAGTAATTTCTAAATTTCTGGGAATAAACCTATTGACGACAACTTTTATTCTATCAAGAGAAAATATAAATCTTTCTGATTGGAAATATAAACGAAAACAGCTACTAATGTCCCTCAAAGTGCGCTCAGCAATGTAAATAGTTTACCAATACACTACAAGTGAATTAAAAGTTTTAGTGCATAATCTCTATCAATGATGTTGTCATAGTCAATAAATACGTGTTCTTCACTCAAAAAAAAAAAAAAAAAAAGCACTAAGTAGTATTTTTTGCATTTTTTTTGTTCCCATGGTGGTATCTAACCAAAATACTAGCTTTACATTAAAGAAAATGAAAAGTAATTTTTGTTTAACAGCGTTGTTAAAAGTAAGGAGTAAAGGATGTAATAAATACAAAAAAGGATTCTTACCGGGGCTAACACTAGAGCGGTTTCGGTAGATTTCTCTACAAATTGAACAGGGGACTCCATTTCAACTAAATTAAAAGTATTGTACAACACTGAGATGGCGGATCACTGCTACGAAACTAGAACTATAAAGAGTATCACTCTTATGCTTCATTAAGTGTTGCCACAGAAATAGAAACAATGTGCAATATATTTGTGTAATCTAGACAGAAAATTCGTTCTGCAAAAAGCGGTTTTTATTAAAATGTCCTTGAAATTTTTCTAGTATGCCCGATAAAACAGCTGTGTTTCCGAAAACTCGGAGTGATAGTTCAAGTTCAGAAGCAGACGACGCTCCAGTCAAGGTTTAAAAACTCTGGCCACGATCAGATTGGCCAAAACAACCATGTGATCTCGCTGACCACGTTGAGATCGCGGTGTGAGCGGTTGCAACCGGGTAGGCCGTCAGAGAGGTATTGTTTCTAGTAGTGTGCACGCTATCCGACACTAGTAGTACGTATACACTAGTAGGTGATTTTACCAGCGTTTTCGAAAACGCTTGTGGTGTAACCGGTGCGACCGTTCCTTGTTTCTGAACGTAACCATAAAAGACAGTACTATACAGAAGGGTGATTCTCTAAAATCCTAACAATATGTCTCAGGAGCCTAACGCAAGGATTGTTTGACATAGAATTCTCTTTGTTTTCTTTTCAGAATTAGAAATAACTTTTCTGATGATATTTCATTTTTATTAAAACAATAACTCATTTGAAATACATCGCCAGCTCAGTCAATTCCAGCTGATTACTGCAACTTCGTGTTTATTAGCACTCATCAGCACGGCATAGGAGTGACTGAGCTGGAGGTGTAAAACTTCTTAAGTAAGCCAAGAATGAAAAACAAACTGATAACTAATACAGAATTAGCACTGACCAGACGAGTGACCGAAATAGTGGTTCGGTTCAACTCAAATATTGAAGGCAAGGCAGGTTTGGCACTCTTGGCTTCCTTAAGAAGTTTTCCACCTTTAGCTCAGTCACTCCTATGCCGGGCTGATGAGTGCTAATAAGCACGAAACTGCAGTCCTCGGCTGGACTGAGTTGGCGGTGTATTTCAAGTATTTATGCCTTAGCCCTGGCTATAGGGCGGAAACTTACTAAATAACTCATTTATTTTTGCGTACAAAATTTTTTAAATAACCAGAAAGTCGCTCTTTTTTCTATACAACACTGTGTATTATTACCACTTTGTTAGATCCGTTGAGTATTTTGTTAATGATTTGTCTGCTGTTCTTGCTAAAACTTTGAAGTTCAAAAAGAAGTATGTAACTTTTTTGCTGTCATTCTCCAGGACAATATTCTTATGTTACAGGAAATTTTGGCAGTATAAAGGGTTTCAAATCTAGATAACGGGTGAACGAGGGCAAATATTTCTTGTTTCAAACCTCTGTTTTGATTGCCACTGTTTACGTTTTTCATTATTCTACTATTTGTTTGGTTCCCTGGGGGAAACTTAACTGGGGGTTAGTTTTGAATCAAACATTTAACCAGCACAGTTATCTTTTGGTTTACTATGCAACAGATTTTGGTAACACCTGATGTAACAGATGAAATAGCCATTTTTTAATATTTGTTAATAACTTAGAACATTAGTCAAGTATGTATATATGTTATTGTTCTTATTCGTAATAACGTGTTTAAAACGTGGAATTTACGCTTTGATGACCATGACCTTACTCTATTAACCCTTTGAGGAGCAAAAGCTTTCCGGAAGAATATGGGAGTTTTCCGTGTTGTCAAAAGAAACAGACATAAAAGATAGAAAGGGGGAAAAATGACATCCCCCCTCCCCCGCGAAGAGTAAACACGCGATTTTGATTGACTTGTACATTAAATTGTTACAGATGTAAAAAGAGCAAGGTTTTTACTTGAATATTCTATTCTCTGGATAACTGAGTCTGAAACTAATTTGTTGTAAAAATATAAAAATGTGGGATTTTTCCCCTTATAATCGGGATTTCGCATGTTGATGCCTCAAAAATTCATTAAAAATGCCCTCAGAAAAAGCAAAAAAAAAACACTTTAAAAAACGTTAAAAATGACCAGAAGTTGAGAAATAATGCTCGTTAAATTTTTGGAGAAATGATTTCAAAATCATTCATGTTTGAATTGTAAGTACAAACTTCCAAAATTAGTAAAGTATCGTAAATTTTACTCATTAGGTTAACACAAAAATATGCCCTAATTCATTTTAATTTTACGAAAAAATTGGAGTAATAATTAAATTAAAGTAATTTCCGAAAAAAATAAAATGTAGTGCCAAAAAGAGAAAAAGATATTTCTTGCAATCTTCAAGACGATGCATTGTTTCATTATATGATTTTTTTAAAAATGTATTCTTGAAATCATATGATCACCTGTTGTCAACGATAATTTCTTATATCTTGAAAAACTCTTGAATAGCAACATTTTTTTTTTTTTTTTTTGGCGGGGATTCTTTTTTTTTTTTTTTTTTTTTTTTTGTAAATAGCAGAATTCCCGCAAGTAAATTTCTTTCATTTCAAAGTCTTCTTTTTCTGCCGTAAAAATGTCCAGAAATTTGCTTCAAACTAGGAAAATAAAATTTCTTTTCTAAAGCAAAATGCTTTAAAAATAAAAAAATGTCTCAAAAATATAAAAAAGGCCAAAAATGTTTTAAAAAAATCTGAAAGTAATTAATAATAGAGGACAGCGCCCTATAAATAAGAAAATTGCTAAAAAATGTAAAACAATGCATTTATCATCAACATTATCCTTTATTATAAATGTGGTTTCTCGTTAAAAAGTGCTTAATTTGAATGAGTCAATAGCCTATCAAAAGACATTCGAACCAATGTTATTTTCAAATATCTATTAAAAATGTCATTCGAAAACTTTCACAAGTATCTTAAAAATACATTTTATTTCATAAAAAATTTCAAAGCACATAAATAACAATAAATATTTTAAAACACTTTTAAAAAATCAATTTTAATAATTTTCATTTAAAAATATCAGACACAGACCCGAAAGACTGAACATTTCACGTCAAAAGGTAAAATCAATGAAAAAATTTGTTGATGAAGAAAATTAGCACGTCATTTCAAGATACTTATCTGGAGATTTTTGTAAGACAATATAACTTTTATTATTCAATCGCTCCGCAAAGATTTACTAGAGAGCAGTGGGCTGTCAAAGTTAAAAACAATCACGAAATGAGTGAATTTTTCTCATTTTAGCATAGTACAGTGAAGACATTCTAAATATTCAGGTGATTTTCGTTTTCAAATCAGTTCTAGCTGACATAAGTCTCCTTAAAGAACGAGAGAATGTCATTAATCGCAAGGACAGTGTGTATACTCGATTTTAATTTCTTAAGAAGATTCGTTATCATTTAACGAACTTAATAATGACAATCATCACTAAATAATTCCAGCAAATCAATGTCAGTACATACATCGACACTTAGTACATGTTTTAACGAAATTTTTAAACTTTCTGTATTAGGCAGCAAACCTTCAGTACTGTGACATTCACTATTCCTACAAATTTCGATGGAAGATCAGAAACATGTTTGAAGTACATTTTCCAAAAGTAAGGGAAAAATTTCATGAACTGCAAAGCAAAGAGGTCCTAATATTCAATTTTTACTCCATGTGAAGACTTATCCTTATGAAGGAAAGGTTTTAAACAGGCAGTAACATGAACAATACTAAAAAATGATGCATTTTCACATCTGTTTAGCTCAACAGATAGCAGTTCTCTGACAAAATGAATGTGGTTATAAGGCGAAGGAAATTTTCTCGTTTCAAGCAAGTACTGTACTTGAAATATTATGAAGACATTGTACAAGAAATAAAAATGGAAGATTGCTTTTGGTAAAAATGACGCTCAAGGAACGGAAAAATTTCCTCCACTAAAAGTAAAGAGGTATCACAATGTTCACTCCTTACGTAGACTAGTCTGAGTTATATAGGCAGAAACGAACAGTCACCTGAAGTGAAGAATTACATCAAGTCATTGTTTATGCATGACAACACCTAAAATATGATTCAAGAAGATATGGTTCATTGTCGTTGTAAGAGCAACTTTCGATTTTAGAATGTCCATCAATCGCAATGCATGTCTATTTTAGCTGCCATCCGATTCAACAGAACGTAGTCCTTCGTCATGGTAAATGCGATCTTCGGCTGGAAGATGTTCATGGGTTTCAAGCTCCAAGAACTCTTCAGATTCTTCTATACTACGTAGTATATCTTCAGTACTATGAAGGCAACTTCCAAGTTGACAGAGATCGTGGGACTCGGATGGAAGGTCATCAGCTGTTGAAGTATACAACCCGGCACTATGGTATTGGCATAAACTGGAACGGGATGGTGAAGTCCAGTTTCTAGCTTGTCTCCTTCTTCGAAGACGTATGGTTCGGTTGTTCTTAAAGAAAATCTGCGAGTAGAAAACGTTATGTAGTTACTTTTTGTGTACAATAAAATTGCTTTTAGCAGCAATATATAAATTAATGAAACAAAAAAAGACTATTTTTCATACTGAGCATATTAGAATACTATTATAGGTTTCGTAAACCACAAGAAACTAAAATAGATATTTTTATGCTTCTTTCATATGTATGCCATGTTATTAGCCCTGCTTATAACAGCCTTGCTATGCTCCATTTATTAATTTTTGAAACCATTTTTCCCGCTACTTTTTTTTCAAAATACAAACTTATTCTTCAGCTAATGAGTTTCGAAATTTTAGTCAAATAAAGAGAGTTTTTGATAGTGTTTCATAGTTGGATATAATTATCAGGAACTAGTATTGAATAAAAAATCTGAAAATCTCCGGCTAAAATGAATCTAAAAACAATTTCGATGAAATCAACCATTCAACACATAACAAATAAATAAAATTAATTGAAATATTTTCCATTTGATTTGAAGTTACGATGGCACGCACAGATAAATACATGCATAAGTTATAGCCTATTCTTTTTAGCACGAAAATTAAAAAAGCATTACAATATGTAAAAAAACTAATTGGTCGAGAGGTTCACGACATGAAATACACTTGCACAATGTAACGTGTGTGTAAGTGTGTATAGTAGTATTAAGATTTGTATTTTGCTTGTTTTTCAGAGAATGAATAGTGTAAAATATAATAAAAGAATCGCATTGTACATGGTATGTGTTATTTTTAATTAGTATCACTTCATATACAAAAAATATTTGTCGAAAAAACATTCAGCCCAGATTCCTTTTAGTAAATATTTCTTTACACGAAAAGGCTTTTTAAAAAAACTAATAATATTGAATTTAATAACGATTCCAGTGATGTAAGATTCGTTTTTTATTATTCCGAAAAACGAAATCGAATCTTACGTAAGAATGTGGGAGGGGTTCAAGAAATCTTACGTACACTTACATGGGGTGAGGGAGGGTGTCAAAAATTGCCAAAAGCATCTTCACGTAACTAATGAATAGCCCCTTATACGCCTCCTTCGCACAAAGAAACTTAGTTGAATAAACTTTTGAACGGGTATCAGATGTGAATCCAGATAGAGTAGTGAAGGAATCACCCAGTATTCTTCATACGACGGTCAACTCATCAGGCACTTGTGTCGCTACCATTCTCATTCCGATGAATTGATCAACTTTTTAGTTGATTAAACTCATTGGGACATTACTCGTGTGTAGAGCGAACGCTTGGCAAACTGATCGAGTCAACTCGCTTCAGTTTTAGCGTTCTGAAGTTGCTGCTCGAATAAATTCGGCTTATTAGAAGAAAAGTTGATTTAAATCCTGTCTGACCACGGATTGTATGGAAAGGCAAGCATCCGGTTTACAGGCGGAAATGGACGCATTTATTAGTTTTCATGAATGCCAATTTTTGCAGATTTATGTTAGCCTCTGAATTAAGCATAGTCACATTCAAAGAGGCGGAACACGCGCATCAAAATACCTTCCTCCTTCATTCAGATAGACGTCTAAACTGGACGGTTGCCAATTCCATTCAATTCGTGGTCATACAGTGAGTTGTCTCTTGTGAAGACAACGTAAAACTTCCGTCAATTAGTTAATTTGCAGTTTTTTTAACAGTTGATTCAACTAACCGCCTGGTGTGTAGAAGGCCTGATATAGTTATTCTTACTTCTGCGTCTATATTCATTCTTAAAATTCGTATGAATGAGCTGAGTTCCATCTACGAAATATACGGTCAGAGCGACATTCAAAAAGAAAAAAAGAAAGGAATTATTTACTCCTTTCTTTGTAACTACTTTCGATGACTTACATTTTACCGCATCTAATTGCATTACAAAGTAACAGGATGATTGTGTTATTCTGAGTTGTTTTTAAAGAATGTCATGATAGGTCAAGGCAAGTTGTTTCGTATAAATCAGAATGAAATTATTTTTAAAAAGAATATTAAAAATGAAAACATGAGGCTTACTTTTACGAAGAAAAAAATTGCAATACATATTCCTGAAATTCCTAAGAAAACTCCTGCAAGTTCCCAAGAAATATAGCCGGTTTTTACTCCTGTAACTCCAACAGTGAACCCCACTCCAGACAAACAAATACCGAAAACGAGATAAAGCCACTTCGTTCCGTTATGCCGCCTCCAGGACTCTTGCAAGGCAGAGAGCTGAAAAGAAAAACTCTTCGTTCATTGCATAATGAATTACAAATAGACAACTGAAGACAACTCCACCTCTCCCACGAATGGTAACAACACCTTCTCAGAAATACGTGAAATACACCGCCAGCTCAGTCATTTCCAGCCGAGGACTGCAGTTTCGTGCTTATTAGCACTCATCAGCCCGGCATAGGAAAGTGACTGAGCCGGAGATGGAAAACCTCTTAAGGAAGCCAAGAGTGCGAAACAAACTGGTAGCTAATATGGAATTAGCAGACCAGACGAGTGACCGAAGCAATGGTTCGGTTCAACTCGAAGATTGAACGCGAGGCAAGGTATATTCAGTAAATTGCCGCCCATTAGCTAGGGCTACAGCAGAAATACGTGAAATACACCGCCAGCTCAGTCATTTCCAGCCGAGGACTGCAGTTTCGTGCTTATTAGCACTCATCAGCCCGGCATAGGAAAGTAAGTGACTGAGCCGGAGATGGAAAACCTCTTAAGGAAGCCAAGAGTGCGAAACAAACTGGTAGCTAATATGGAATTAGCAGACCAGACGAGTGACCGAAGCAATGGTTCGGTTCAACTCGAAGATTGAACGCGAGGCAAGGTATATTCAGTAAATTGCCGCCCATTAGCTAGGGCTACAGCAGAAATACGTGAAATACACCGCCAGCTCAGTCATTTCCAGCCGAGGACTGCAGTTTCGTGCTTATTAGCACTCATCAGCCCGGCATAGGAAAGTAAGTGACTGAGCCGGAGATGGAAAACCTCTTAAGGAAGCCAAGAGTGCGAAACAAACTGGTAGCTAATAAGCCCTAGCTAATGGGCGGCAATTTACTGAAGACCTTCTCAGGTTTGGTGGGAGATGTGGAGAGACTTTCCAACGCCATTCTACTAAGAAACCCTGAACAACAGCTGACTTGATTGAAATTTTGACAAAATACAGTAACACCATAAAAATCCACATTTTGTGTACATAATTAAGGTTGATTGTAATTTGAAGAAAAACATACAAATGTTTTTTTTTAAAGTACAATTTTGAAGAGAAAATGTTACTTTCGAAAACATAAATGATAAGGAGAATTAATTACAAAATGACTAAAAAGTATTTAACATTTTAGAAACAAAACATATTTTTCAAAAACGGTCTTGATTAAAGATAAGAATGATTAAAAATATGCTGGTGCAGTAACAAAGTCATGATCAGTAGAATGTCACAATTGGTAATATGGTCATAATAAGTATATTGTTGGCTTTAGTAAATTAGTGGAAAACATAACTCAGTTTGTTTTTTGAATTTCATTAAAGTAAGAGTTTAAGAGGAAAACAAAAATAACAATAACTGTTCACAAAAAATTTAAAATTCTCAGATCCAAATATTTACAAATAGAACTATTTGCATGAATAATGTTCAAAGCAGTAAAGACGCAGTTGTGTAATAATGAAATACAGTGGCATTCCTGGCAAGGGGCTACGCGGGATGATAATTTGTGGGGTGTCACACCCCTCTCCGTCAGAAAAAACAAACTTTTAAAGCGCTATGGAAACACAAAGCTCGTACTGTTTTTAAAAACAACTTTTTTTGTTTGGTGACGAAAGTTTGAACTAAAATACAAGTAGAACTAACGATTGCATGTTATGAAAAGTTTTTTTTTTTGCGTATACAGTAGTATTTGAAACTAAATCACTTAATACTACTGTTGCGTAAACCCTTGATTTTCTCCAAAGCTGTTTCTTTGAGTTGTGTCACTTTTCTTGCCGAGGTGATATATATATATATATATATATATATATATATATATATTATACATATATATATATATATATATATATTATATATATATATATATTATATATATATATATATATATATATATATATATATATATATATATATATATATATATATATATATATATATATATTAATTGATCTTTATTAATAATAAAGTTGAAAGTCTTTATCTATGGGTGTCTCTTAGACACATAGCGCCTAGACCGCTCTGCCGCTTTTCATGAAATTTGGCACAGAATTAGTTCGTAGCATGGGGTGAGCAGTGAGCACCTCGAAGCGATTTTACGAAAATTTGATTTTGTTCTTTTTCTATTCCAATTTTAAGAACATTTTACCGAACAAATTAACAAAACTTGGACGAGTAAATTACCATAACATGGAAGAAATTACCATAACGTGGACGAGCAAATTACCATAACATGGGAGAGCAAATTAACATAGCATATAGGCGAGAAATTCATCATACATTATTTGTAAATATGTAGGCGAACCAAATGAGCTTTGAATTTTCTACTACGGGCAAAGCAGCCGCGCGGGTACCGTTAGTTTTGAATAAAAACGTACAACATATTTTTTAACATTTAAAGTCAAATAAATGCTCAATCCTACTCGTAATTTCATCAAATGCCGTAATAATGAGGCGTAATAATTCAAAATTTTCATAGTGAATATTATCCTTGTTAGTATCTCGGCGCTGGATCTCGAGTGGGGGTAGGGGGGCAAGTTGAAGCTCTTAAGCTCTTGCCCCAAGCGCCAACTTTTGAGTGGTTGCAAATTCACCCTATTTGTTTTTTATTTCGTTGAAACTCGATACAAAAAGTTGAAGAAGGATGGTTAGTTCAAAATTTGCCCTAGGTCAGAAAAATCGAAGTTCCGACATCCTTGATTTTGAGCTTTCATACATTCATTGCATTTTTTACACGTTACGTTTACATACAAGTTTTTAACGCTAATCTCATTGAGGCAGGACTAATTCAGGCAGGACGCTAATCTCATCAGATTACATCGTTGTTAAGAAAACCACACCATTAAGTTTTATTAAATCATTAAGTTTTAGAAAATTAAAGTTTAATTACCATGTTTTATGTCTAGCAATCCAGAATGAGGTTCAACCTTATTTTTCTCTAAACTATACCACTTAAAACAACTGCAGCAATAAGAATTTAGTCTGAGTAATGACGTCAGTTCCGATGCAGTTTTTTAACTAAGCAAGTTCAGAATAAGAGCCTTGGGTCGTAGTCTAAACACAGCTATAACATTTTTTTCCATTAACTATATAATTTTAGAAGTAACAAAAGAGTTAGTGTCACAAATTTGAATGACTCAAGGTGTTTTTTAGATTTAAAAACAAAACGTTAAAATGTGAATTTGAATGAGAACTTCGGAAACTTATAGTTAAGGCATTATCTTGGTTTGTAATATCCTCAAATTCTAGAGAACACAAAAAAGTATTTTTGGCCAATCAAAGAATTTCCTTTATTTTCGAGAGTTTAGCTGCAGTACCAAGGAAAATAATTGGCAATAATAGAACAATATATAATCTACTCAAAGTGAATTACTCACTAAAGAATGGGCTTCCATTAACTTACAACTTATCCAAAATAATTTCTAAAACGAAACATTTAGTGTATAACGAAAAATGCCATTGCTTTTAAGGTAAGCCCATTGACTATTTAAAACTTAGTTTTAAATATTTTTTTGAAAAAAAAAAAAAAAAAAGATGAAAAACGCTTGACTAACAAAATTTAGCGTTTCGCGAAATGATTTTTCCGTTGAAATTACTTAAAAACTTCAAACATCGACAGTACATATCTGTGTTGTAAAGAAAAGCCCAAATAAGCGTTTATTGCATTATGGTCCATGTGAAGTCAGGCTTTCAAAATGAATGTAACAGGTTAGAAGGAATATCTCTTCCGTTGTTCTTACAGTGAAGTAACAATGTTTTATTTTCAGGCCATAAGACACGTTCCTATTTGTTTATTTTAGAATTTATTTCTGTTTCTTCCGATTGTGTCAGTCATAAATTTGATTTGAGAGTTAGATTTGAAAGATTTCATTTCTTTTGTAATCGTTTCTTTAATTTTAATTCTTAAGAAATTTGAATTTCAAAACATGATTAAGAACTCTTGAGCTATCCGAGTAATTCCAAGTATGGGGTACAATGGGACACTGAAGAATGTCCCACTGATTTGGTCTAGATTAAACCACGCGTCGTAGAGGTTAATTGGTTACGGTGTTTGCAGCCGCACGAAGTACAAAACAGAAATAACTTCATACGTAAATGTATCACAAAAATATAGCAGGCATGGAGTAAATACACTTATGCTGAACCAGTATCTTGACGTCATCCACAACATTACGTTCCTTCGAAATAATAGACACCTTCTTATAAATGAAACATCCAATATTTCCCACATTCTATCTCATCCAGTTACACGCAAGAATATCCATAAAATAATGTCGCTTCTCATATCTCAAGCAGATGACTTTAAATATCCAGCCTAAAAACTTTCAAAATTGCCGTTTACATTGTATTTACCAGCCATCCCAGTCTTATTTAGCTTCTTCACTCTTATATTAGTTCTTTTTATTTAGTTCTTTTTATTGTTTGTTATCTTATTTGGTTTTTGTAATTATCAAAATTGTTCCAGCGAGTGTCGCTCGTGATCTGTTCTGTTCCCCCCAGTCACCACATCCGGTTAAACAATTACCGGGGTTGGTACGGTGGTGATTGGTGGGGTTTAAATAAATAAATGAAACATCCATACTCGCTTGAAATATGGATGAGAAAATACGTTAATATATTATTTCTAAAGAATTTTATGTCTTTATGGCTGACTTTAGCATACTGGTTGATCACATCGAACTAAATACAACGAAAATATTGTGATTTGGGGAAAAGCATGTGACTTGCCTCGAAAATAAATAAATAAATATCGCATAATGAGCTAGAAAAAAAATAGCTATCATAATCAATATGAGCTGCTGAATTATGAAATAGATCCTGGAAGTTATATATATATATATACAGTATAAACCCGATTTAACGATTGTCAAGGGATTGAAAAAAGTTATCATTAAATGAAGCATATCGTTAAATAAAGGATATCGTTAAATCGAGGAGCAGACTTTTAATGCATTCAAATCCGGACCAGTAAATTGTATAATTAAATTGAGGAAATAGTTAAATCGAAGTTATACTGTGAGTTATAAGATAAGTAACCGGAATCATTTATTGTTAATATTTTCATTCTATTATGAACAGATGATAGGATATTGCAAAATGCTGGAAATTCAATTCAGTGGTCAGATTATGCACATTAAAAGAGGTTAAAAAAAATAAGCAATCATTGCTTAAGTTAACAACCATTTGGAAACAACTTCATCATTGGTGTTGAAAAAAATCTCTTACGCAGAGTTTACACACTTAATTTTAGCAACAGGCAAATTAACCATTGTTATTAAGTAATAATTTGCAAATAGGCCATTTAAATGAAAAAATCATATAAGCTTTGTGCTACAATATGATTAAAGTGAAAAAAACAACGTAAATAAAGCACAAATTTTGAAGAAAAATTTGTGTTTCTTCCTTCAAAATTTGTGCTTTATTTACGTTGTTTTTTTCACTTTAATCAAATAGACCATTTGTTTGGCAAAACTTTTTTTAAGGAGGTAATTAAGTAATCACGTTTCATTTTGTGCATCACGCAGTTAGAAATTTTTTTTTCAAAATCTTAGTTTCAGATTCCTTGGTAAGCAAAAAATTCACTTTTAAAGCTAAAACAGAAAAGTTGTTAAATGTTGAAATTAAATCGTAAATGTGTTACTTTTCACTAATATTGTAAGTTTTTCTCAAAAAGAAAATATAAGTAATACTAACAATATGAAATAATTAATGGAATGATCTGTAAGAAATTCACATAAATGCTACCCGGCGAATTTTCCTTTCGTGCTAAGAAGTTAGTTTCAGAAATATACTATTCCCTATTATGACTTACAATGATTGTAATGAAAATCTATCCGGAAGTGAATTTTATTATTCTAACCACACGGTATTTGAGACGTCACATTTCCAGAAATATACTATTCCCTATTATGACTTACAATGATTGTAATGAAAATCTATCCGGAAGTGAATTTTATTATTCTAACCACACGGTATTTGAGACGTCACATTTCCAGAAATATACTATTCCCTATTATGACTTACAACGATTGCAATGAAAATCTATCCGGAAGTGAATTTTATTATTCTAATCACACGGTATTTGGGACGTCACATTTCATATGAAGATCCAGAAATTTGATATCATGTCCAGTTTCAAACATTGCATTTTTACGTGCAATTCCAAACATTGCATTTTATGTGCAACTCCAAATATTGCATTTCATATTCAGATGAGAACATCTTTAATTCTAATCGATACATTTCATATGTAGTTCCAGGTATTTACATTAAACTAAAAACATCTCATTTGATACAAAGATATTTCATTTTTTATGCAGTTTCAGAGACTGAATTTCATATGGAGTTCCAGACATGTTATTTCATGCGGAATTTCTTGACATTGCATTTCAAAAGGCAAGTTAAATATTCTATTCGGTGTGTCCGAATGTATTTTTCAGAAAAAAGTGAATTCGTATCAGTTTAAGGGTACAACAGGTCTGTTGGAAAAACTACCAAATGGTTCTAATACAGATAACTACAGGGAAATATAAAAGCTGGTAAATTTTGTTTGAATGCATTTTTAATCATTCATTTCATTGAAAGCAAGGGTCGAAGTGTCTTTTTTAAAAACTTAATAAGATTTTTTACTATGTTAATCATTCAATTTCATTTATGGTCTAAAAATCGTGGTTAAACAGAAAAATGCACCCGAACAACAACGAAAAAATGTTATAGACAAATCTAAGCACTTACCCAGTCTGCAATTAAAGAACCTGACATTATGAATAGTTTATGATGAATTTACTAAAACTTTCATAAGCATGTCATGTAACATATGTAAAAATTGCACTTAACTACAACTCTTCCTTAAAATAATGACACATTTGAAAATAAGGTAACTTATTAAAGATATTTAATAAGTACGTCTGGCCTGCGTAAAAAGAGATATATTATATTATTATTTAATTTTAAAAATATTTTTTAGGGACACATGTTGGGCACTCCTCAGTGGGAGCTATATCTATCGTTCTTATATGGTTGCCATACTACGTAGTTTCTATTCTATTCAAGAGTCACAACTGACTACAACTGTATTTATGTCGAGGACTGCATACAAAGTGCCTTGCCTCCATTATTTTATATACCGATGGATGGCAGCACCATCACCGGATCGAACAGTTAATGAGAATTTAGAACTAGTCCAAGAGCTAATAGCTACCTGGTACTAGCACCCCCAGAGGTATCGTTTCACTTGGAGGACATTGAGACCACGAGCATATTTAACGTCGCCCAGTCCCCTTTAATGACGACGGTGGGTCTTCGACCAGCGGGGATCGAACCCGAGCCCCTCCGGCCCCGAGTCCAATGCCCTACCGATCAGGCTACACTACGTAGTTTACTTTTCCTCAGACGAAATTGAACAAAACAAAATTTGAGAGGTTTAGAATATAGATCTCTCCTCTCCAGTTATATATATATTTCTTCATTTCAAAATATGGGAACATATACTATTGTATGATATTCTTAATAAGGGTTTTTAGTTTTGAAGCGGAATTTAGAAATATCAATAAATTTATTCGGGTTTTATTTGCCTCATATATTTACCATTTACTTGTAGACAGTCTTCCTGAAAATGAAGAAATAGAAATGTATGAATATGATACATGAATCTCAGAAATGAGGAAAAATACGTACAAAACAGAGGGGAGGAGGGGGGGGGGGACAACTTTGTCTTGAAAGGACTTGTCCCCGCAGAAAAACTGAACAGAATTATCAATATTTGAACTTCTGTCTGGAATCTATCTATTAAAACAGAAATAGAAGAAGCATTGGGAAAAATTCGAGTTTGAAAATATCGGCTTTTTTTAGCAAAGTAAGTCCCGACAGAAAAAAAAAAAACTAATTTAAAACTTGCAAAAAACATATATTTAGAAATATAAGCGGTCTGCAGTTGCAAATATCCTCGCTAAGTATATAATAGCTTTTAAATCTGACAAGCTATTTTAAATTTTGCACACCTGTCAGATATACATTTTTAAACAAAGTTTGAAATTTGAACAAGGAATTGAATTTTAGTTTCCTTGTTTTTAGAATTGTTAGAGCATCTAATTGATTCAGTACTTTTTACAACAAATACTAATTACATAAGTAATAATCTGACCCCTATATAATTCCACCTGCATATAAGGTCAAGTAGTATATAAGGTCATCCAGTGCATAAAGTCACTTTTCTTTAGTTCCGGCTCACTGAATAAGTACACTGGTGTGCAAAACTTAAGGACAAAGTGGAAAAATTAGCATATCAGCTGAACGAAGAGGCAGAGCGGACAGAAAGACCAATCAGAAGATTAAGTAAGGTGATGTACGGTAGCACATACGCAGATATGCAGGCAGACGTAATGGGGGAGTGTCTGAGTAGTATAAAGCATGTTGTCGGTGTAAGATCAGTATTTCTGGCAAAGAGATTGCACGCCGTATAGCAGTCAAAATCACATCGAGTTGCTGCCTCAGCGAGAAATGGCGAATATTTAATCTGTTAGACGACATCTGGATGCTTTTACCCGAGATCGAATCACTGGGGAGTTGGAGGAAGGCCGCAGTGTGACAAGTGTGGCTGCAGAGTTCGGAATTGCTCACAGCATCGTTTCACGACTTTGGAGACAATTTCAAACTACAGGAACAGCTATCCGGGGGTTTAGTAGTGGTCGTCCACGAGGAACCACACCCGCAGATGAACGGTATATTGTCTTGCAGGCCAGAAGAAACAGGCGGCAGACAGCGGGAGAACTCGCTAGAGACACACAACACAGGCGACTGGACGACCGATATCGCGTTCTACCGTGGCCAGAAGACTGCACGGTGGTGATCTGTTTGCACGACGCCCTATACGGTGTGTACCTCTAATGCCTGCCCATAGAAGAAGGCGTTCTCTGGGGTGCCGGGAACACCGGAATTGGAGAGACAATGAATGGGGACGAGTACTCTTTACAGATGAGAGCAGATTCAGTCTGAGTAGCGATTCTCATCGCATACTCATCTGGAGAGAGCGGAGAAGCCGCAATCATCCCTCGAACATCATTGAAAGGGATAGGTATGGAGGTCGCGGTGTTCTCGTTTGGCGAGGCATCATGCTTGGTAGTCGTACAGACCTTCACATCTTCGACGCAGGTTCAGTCAACGGGACCCGTTATTGTAACGAGATTATTTTTCCATATGTGCGTCTTTTTAGAGGCGCTATGGGTCCGCAGTTCTTTTTCATGGACGACAATGCACCATGTCATCGCACAGTAGCTGCCGAACAGCTCTTAGAGAGTGAGGATATTGAACGTATGGATTGGCCGGCACGATCTCCGGATCTCAATCCTATCGAGCATGTATGGGATTTTCTAGGCAGACGCTTGGCAGCTCGTACCTTACCACCAGTAACGTTTGGGGAGCTTCGATTGGCGCTGCAAGACGAATGGGCAGCAGTGCCTCAACAACTCATTGACACCCTCATTCTCAGCATGGGCAGACGCTGTGAAACCTGCCTAGCAGTCGGGGGAGATCATATCCCCTACTAAAGACCGGATGTTTCTTGCTGGACACCCATCACAGGGATGTTTCGGCCTTCAGTCGCATTGCGCTCCATGCTACTTTTTCAATAAAGCTTCTTTTTATTCCTCTGATTTCTCTTTTAGTAAGTGTTGCTTACATTACAAATGTCCTTACGTATTGGGGATCTTACGGTATTAAATGTGTTGATTTGGAAAGCTTTTGTACAAAGTTATATTGAAAAAACCGTCTCGTCCTTAATTTTTGCACACCAGTGTATTTTATGGTCAGGCCTTAAATGTCGCAAATGCTTATAAGGTAACTTTTGATTGGCTTTCTTTGGTGATTTTAGGGACGAGTGGATTCAATTTAAAGGATTTTCTATGGTGCGAAATTTAGTATCAACGAAAAGTCATTTCTAATGCTAATGCATTACATAGTGCAGATAATACAGTCGATAGAATATCGACAGTGAAGTAAAAGTAAAGCAATGAGACAAAAACTGAAACTTACAGAGTATAAAAGTCATTGGACTTTTGAAAGCCATGAGAGGGTCGAAGAAATTTTGTAGAAAACATAAAACTTGAAAACATTGTGTAAAAACTGAAAGAAAATTGCGACAGTCTACTGTAGATTTTTTAAAGTCATTTAGGTTTTACATCAATACTTATAAATATTTTGCTTGGTATACTTGTATACAGTATAATTCTGAATTCAAATTTAAAAGATAAAAAAAACTTATTGATTCCGTTATTTTCAATCGATTTAGCTCAATTAAAAATTTTAGCATAATAAACTACTCAGGGGCGGATCCAGGATTTCTCTCAGGGGGGGGCAATTTCATTCTCATTTTGGCGCCCCCCTCCAATGAGATGCCGGCGCCCCCCCCCCCAAAAAAAAAAAGTTCAGGAAGTGGGGAAAAAATTATATTTTGATTTGTTAAATATTGTCTTTTCATTTAAAAATTCAGCCATTTGACCGTTTTGTAAAAAAAGTATAAAATGAAAATACACTCGTGTATGAAACAAAATATAATATTGCTCTATGGCGGCGTTTCTAGCACGGGGGACACCGAGGATGGTAATTAGCTCCTCCTCCCCTTGTAAAAAACGGTACTCCGCGAGTGCTGACTGACGTAAAAATTTGAACAATTACGTGTGTATTTTTTGAATCGTAAACAAATATTTTATTATGCAGAAAATACTTTTAATTGAGGTGTATGTTTATTCGTTATTATAAACTACTACTACAAAAAATTATATTAAAATTTTTATTTAATGCGCTAATATACATCAAAAATAATGCATATTATTTTACATACAAACATTGCAAGCTTTTGCTTAAAACGTATATTTACAGACACATGTAATATGAAATTCAAGGAGTTGGTATTCTTAGAAATGAATACCAATAAGACTTATAAATTTTTATCCACAATTTTAACAACTCTTCAATCATTATCATCATTATTATCACTTAGTTCCGAAATTGATACTACAGGTTTTTTTTTAACTAAAATAGGAAATAAGCAATTTTTCTTCGAATTTATTTAAATATCTTACAAAGACTGCATCAATTATAGTTTTTTGTCTCGTTGTGTTAAGATTCAAATCATTGAACATCGTTAAATCAAATTTTCTATTTTAAAATTCAGAAATGGTAGATTTTTATCATTTGCAAACATAATGTTGAAAGCCCCCTGACAAATCATTAAATATCTTCCCAATTTTAAATTGAAGTAATTCAGAAGAGTCTGAAGAATGAATGAATAAATAAATTTTCATGCAAAAATTCTCGTATTGCGCTTATTAGAATTAGCAGTCCATTTTCAGCGTGGCAACGACGAACACACATAATATGTGTGTTCGAGAAACATTGAAACAATAATGTTTCTGATATTGGTGATATTATCACCAATAACAAACATTGTTTTTCCCATCTTCAAAAATGCCCAACATGGCTTAAGAAGTTTTCACTTCAGAAATATCTATATAATAGCCAAAAGCGATCTCCTAACGCTCTGACATCATCAAGAATGAAACTCGCGCAATATCATGCAAGAGATTGTTGAAGGAAGCACGTAAAATTCAATACTTTCATTTACATTTTAGTAATATTTAATGGCAACAGAGACAGTTTGACAAGCAGAGAAGTGCTTTGCTTCCAAGGTTGAACAGGATCCAGAAACTTAATTGTTTTACTAACAATGTGTCATTTCGAGAGAATGAAGAAACGGAAAAAGTTGTAAACTATTACCGCTTTGTACTGCAGTTGGGGTTAATGCTCACCTTCAATAAACTATAACTGGACTACTACCACTGTCTCTACAGCCAGTGTCCAATTGTGACTCAAAAAGGTTAAACAAACATATGCCGTACCGTACAAAATTGCTTATTTTTCATGGTTAGTTTGTGAACGAACTTCACCATTGGTAGAAAATTTGGGGAGAAAATGAGGAAACTGATCAAGGTGTTTCACCATTTAATTTTCTCAATTATTTATACAAGATAGTTATCTAATTTCAGGTATATTTTTATAATTTGATTGAATTGGGGGAAACTTGGGGGAAATTCCGGTACTTATATTTTCTGTAAATGTTATATTCGTTTTGAGTGTCATCCCTCAGAAGGGTGACACCCGGGTCAGAATCCACCCTCTTTCTCCCCTACTTGTAGTGACGCTACTGAGTTTTATATTCTGAATTGTCTTCTCCTTTTATTGCCGCTTTTTGCAAACCTCGTAATAACTTTATCTATATCAATTGTAATATTCCTGTGAATATGCATACGTGCAAGACCAACAAGACGATTTTCAGTCATTGTTGTCCTTAAATACGTCTTAAGGCGTCGCAGCGAGGAAAATGATCTTTCAGAGGATGCATTACTTACTGGAAGTGTTGCAAGGATTTGGACACATTTTCGTATGATGGGAAATGCATCACAGCTAGGCAATACGTTTAAAGCAGTTACGGGAAGCTCTGCTTTCTTTCCCATTTCTTCAACCCATTTTTCCTTCCATAATAAGAGTTCATCTTTCAGCAGAAACTCGGCACTTCCTCTTTCGACGTCAAGGAGAAGTCCGAAGCGATCGAGGAGGGATGCTACAATTTCATCATTTTCTTCCAGATTTATCTTAACAATATTTTCTGGTATGATAATGAACAGCTGAAACGCGTCTAATGTTTCAGCTGAGAATCTTTCTCGCAAATCTGCTAGAACGAAGTCTAGAACAGGTGCATATACTGAAACCCTAAAATATTCTTCTGCTGAATTTGTATCGTAATTTGCACGATAGATTTGCCGTCCTTTACGGGAAGGGATCCGTGGAATGCTTAGCTCAATCTCTAGCTCTTCGGCTAAGTTTTGTGCTCGTTGCCAGATTCTGCTAAAGCTAGAACTTAAATTCTCTCTTCGTCTGGCTAGAATGCTTATTGTATTTTTTACCAGCACAGAACTTTCATGAATATCAAGGGCTTTCTTTTGCAACAATTTACTCAAAGAGTGAGTTAAGGACAGTATATCGCTGAGGCACAATATAGCCACTATAAATTGGGCGTTACAAACTGCTGTCACTAATGAAGTAGCCTTGCCAGCTGTGCTTGGATCACGCCATCCTGATATTTTTTCTAAGGTCTCAACTACCTTCGGGAGGTCGACAGAGAACTGAAGCACAGCCTTGTGTCTCTCCACCCACCGAGTCTCACATAAGGATGTCAGGGCACATCCCAAGGTGCTCAAGAGAACAGTCTTCCTCTTTGGATGGGCCTTGAAAAAGGAAACTATTTCCTTTATAACTGCTACAGCATCTCGGATAGTGGGCACTTTTGAACTGCGTGAAATGGAATTATTCAGCTTGTGACTGTAGCAGGGTGTCTTGATGGCGTTTTTTGCTTCTTTCTGAACCTCCGCGACTGCACCGCGAACTTCAGAAAGCATGACCGCGCATCCATCTGTTCCTATTCCAACACAGAGTTCTAAAGGAAGATGCAGTCTATTTTTCAGTTGAAATAACACAATTTGACCGATAGCCTTACCGGTCAAGGACAACTCTGTTAGTGTGGCGGTTTCGTCTGTAGTTTCTTCGTTAGTGATTAATTTCTCTATAGCCTTCCAATCATCTTCCTCAGATCCATAATCATTATGTTTAGTGGGATCTATTTCTGAAAATGCATCTACGAAGGTTATAAAATCCTCACGAATGCCACCATCATTAACGTATCTAATCGTAAGGCTTAGTTGTGACGAGTGTGACAGATCTGTTGTCTCGTCAAAAAGTAGTGCATAATACTGCGATGCTCGCACGTTAGACAAAATCTTCTCCAATATTTCCTTTCCGCAGCATGAAATGAGAGCATTTTGTGTGGTCTTACTAATGTATGTCGCATTAGCGGAAGCTGACTGTAAGTGCTTCTCCAGTTTTTGGTCCCCAGCAGATACTCTAAATTTCAAAAGCTCTCTAAAATTCCCTTCGTTAACTGCTACGTCGGAGGCACCACCAGATGTATCAGCGTTTAAAAGTATTGACCCGTCATCTCGGTGTCCACGGAATGCAAGATTTTGCCGCCCGAGAAAAATAACTGTTTCAACAATCGGACGAAGACGTTCCCTATTTGCTTCTACCTCTTTGAGATGCTGCTCATTCACAAGATTAACTATTTCCAAGTCTGGCCTATCAAATGTTTGCAGGAATGCAATCCCCTGTTCTACTGCTCGTTTGTGGTAGTGATGATTAGAATGCAATTCCAAATCTCCATTGTGTCCTGCAATGTCCTTAAAGTTTAGCAACGGTTTAGTCACAAGCTTTTGCAAAGGCACTGTTTTTTGACTTCCACCAACGCCACCGATTGCAAAAAAAGGGCAGTACTTACAAAACAAACCTTGCTGAGCATGTGAAAACACAAGCCAAGGATATTTAATAAGATATTTATGAGAAAAATATCTTTTCACTACCTTTCCTTTGACCGTGTGCAAGGAAACTGGAAATTTGTAATCATCCTTGGGCCTCCAGGGGTTTGACAGTAGCTGGTATTTGGAGTAATCATCTATATTTTTACCTAAAAAATTTCCAATATCGTAAGGAACATTTGACTTTTTACATGCAGTAGAGTCGGCAGAAGGCAGAACAGTCATTTCTTCAGTATTTAATATATCACCTCCAACGGACTTGGAAGCTGCTTGAACAACGCAATCTGAAACATCACGCCTGTGGGGAGTCTGGAAAAAGGATTCAATGCATCTAGCTTCAGAGATTTGCTTCTTTGTTGATAAAAATTGTCCACTACCCTGCAGAAAAAAAAATTATTTTAATGAAGGTCAAATTGATTCATGGAATGGATCACTTCTCCCGTTGATCAGATCCCATGCCTTAGTCATTCTCGGAGTTTTATTATTTTGTTTCTAGAAATACGTAGTTGATTTTTTCTTCTTTCTTTCTAGATCAAATTTTAAGTGACATGTGTTAAATTTATCGTATACTTGTATAGGGTCAATTCAAATAAGAAAACAAGCATCTCATGTAGATTAAGGCTGAAAAGTACTACAAAGTGTTATATCTCGTTCCTTTTTTTTTAATAAATATTTGATATAAATTTTATTGAAATTACTTATAGGTTTTTTGTTACACACCGATAATTAAGTAGGCACATAAATTTTTAAAATTCTTCATTATTTTTGCTACAAAATTGACTTTGAAAACAGTAAGCTGTGAAACGTCATGTCACTTATAGTACTAAATTTTTTCACGTTCGCAGTTAAAGATTAAGTGTGTTTGAAATGTTCAAATTTCAACAAATAGTTCTCACTTTTTAAAACAAACAAAAGAAAACATGCGACTGAAGGGCTTTGTCGATTCAATCAAACCTAAGTTTTGCTCAGGTAGTACTATTTCGCTTAAAAGCTATTTTTTGGGGGAAAATTAAATCTGACATAAAACGCCTAGATGAAAAACGATATAAGAGCCAATGTTAAGAATTTGGAGAAAACTAATACAAATGAAGAAGAAAACTCTCATCTGATTTGGAACAAGAGATGATATTAGCAGGGTCAAGGCCACACATCTTTTTATCAGAGCCAGACTGAATGTTATTTTTCAGACGAAAAAAGAAACTTATGAAAAAAAAATCACACCAAAGAATCATAGTGAAATTTAACTTCCACTGTACTGTCTTGTATTATACATTGAATCAACTTACAGTTATACTGATTTCTTGACCAGGCGTAGTTTCTCCAGATTGATCACCATATTTGATTTCAGAAGCGTCAAACTCATTCAGTTTCGTTGAAGAGAACTGTAAGGACGGTAATAAAAATATTTGTAAAACAACACACACACATACACTAGGGTTTCCGCTATGGTGGCATTTTTTCGCAAAATGCGAAAACACTATCTCAATAGCGAAAATGAAGTAAGGCATTTTCGCTTTTTTACGAAAAAGTGAAACACATAGTCAGTTAGAAAGATATGTAAATAATCCAATATTTTCTATATAAGTCAAAACAGAAGTAAATGTTTAGTATGCTTTTCATTAATTAAAAACATAACTAGTTCAAATAGTAATCTGAGTTGAAGAGTGAGCAATGCGTTGTACTAATTATAAAATAAGTTAATGCATAATCTATTTTCATGGCTAAAACAATTGAAATGACGGACGATTTAAATTCAATTTATTTATACTATTTTATAATGTAATGTGAATCAACTTACTGTTTGACCTGTCGATTGTCCTGACATAGCCTCGGCCGATTGATCGTCATCTTCTATTTCAGAAGCAAAATTATCATCCAGTCTCGAGGGAGTGGAAATTGAAGTAGAAAGAGACACCTGTAAAGCCAATATAATTATTATTAAAATAAATAAATAAATAATCACATAGAGGGGGTTAAAAAGGAGTATCCGGCCCATAAATGAATATAACGTCTAACATAGTCGAAGTTTAAACTGCAATTACAATTTATGTATAAGTCAAAACAGAAGTAAATGCTAAAGTATGCTTTTCATTAATTGAAAACATAACTAGTCCAAATGGTAATCTGAATCTGAGTTGAAGCGTGAGTTATGCGTACTAATTATAAAATAAGTTAATGCATAATCTATTTTCATAGATAAAACAATTGAAATGACGGACGATTTAAATTCAATTTATTTATACTATTTTATAATGTAATGTAAATCAACTTACTGTTTGACCTGTCGATTGTCCTGACATAGCTTCAACCGATTGATCGTCATCTTCTATTTCAGAAGCAAAATTTTCATTCAGTCTCATGGGAGTGGAAATTGAAGTAGAAAGAGACATCTGTAAAGCCAATATTATAATTATTTTAAAAACCTCAAAAAAAAAAAAAAAAAAAAAAAAAGAAAGGAAGAAAGAAAGAAATCACATAGAGGGAAAAAAATAGAAATATTCAGCTGTGCAAAAATGAATATAGCGTTTAACATAGTTGAAGTTTAAACTACAATTAGTTTTATATATAAGTCAAAACAGAAGTGTAAATGCTAAGCATGCTTTTCATTAATTAAAAACATAACTAGTTCAAATAGTAATCTGAGTTGAAGAGTGAGCAATGCGTTGTACTAATTATAAAATAAGTTAATATATAATTTATTTTCATGGCTAAAACAATTGAAATGATGTACGATTGAATTTCAATTTATTTATTCTATTTTATACTGTAATATGAATCAACTTACTGTTCGACCTGTCGATTGTTCTGACATAGCCTCGGCCGATTGATCGTCATCTTCTATTTCAGAAGCAAAATTATCATTCAGTCTCGAGGGAGTGGAAATTGAAGAAGAAAGAGACACCTGTAAAGCCAATATTATAATTATTTTAAAAACCTCAAAAAAAAAAAAAAAAAAAAGAAAGGAAGAAAGAAAGAAATCACATAGAGGGAAAAAAATAGAAATATTCAGCTGTGCAAAAATGAATATAGCGTTTAACATAGTTGAAGTTTAAACTACAATTACAATTTTATATATAAGTCAAAACAGAAGTGTAAATGCTAAGTATGCTTTTCATTAATTAAAAACATAACTAGTCCAAATGGTGATCTGATTTAAAGCATGAGACACTATAAAATGTGGGAAATTTATAAATTGCAGTATTTGGAAATAATATTTTGGACATAAATATGTTTTGTTTTTTTATCCTTTCATTGAACAAGCATTTTTTTTCTTCAACAGCGAGTTGTTACAAAAATGCAATTTAAAGCAAAAGGTTCGGCTTAAGCACCAAATGAGAGAAGTGTACAATGCTATTTCAGAAACAATCAATTTGTATTAATTATAGAATAAGTCAATAGTCAATGCACAATTAATTTTCATAGCTAAAACAATTGAAATGATGGACGCTTTAATTTCAATTTACTGATACTATTTTATAATGTAATATGAATCAAATTAAACTTACAGTTTGACTTGTCGACGGTCCTGACATTCCCTCGGAAGATTGATCCACATTTCTGTCATCCAGTTTCTTGGAGTCCGATGCGGAAGCTGAAAAAAACTTCTGCAAAGCTTTTGATTGTTTTTCATCTTCTTTTAATTGTCGTAATTTCCTTTTACGATTAAATGCGCCTGATGTTTTTTTACTGGTAGACATCAATCAAATTTTAAATGCACAAAACTAATTTTGACAGGAAACTTATCCAAGCCCAGTAAACACGAGTGATTCGGACAAAGACCAGGATTGCCAGTTCCTAAAAATATGTCCCCCTTAACTCACGACGGAAAAATCAAACTATCAGTGGGAAATAACCCTATTAAAATATTCTTCACATCTGGCCGCAACCTGTTACAATTCTGGCAGCTCATCTCTACCTTTTAAAAGTGTTAAAAGGTTTCTAATTCTTTGGTATACTTCAAAGGATGTGTGGTCTTTGTCACTCTAATAAGAGGCTCTTACCTCTTTCCCTCATGGGAGAAGCTTACAATGAGCAAATACTGCTAAAGGTAGCTATGTCCAGTTTTAAAATCCATATGACCCTGTTTACTTTGCGTTCCTTCCTATTGTCCCTCACTTCAAAGGATAGACTACACTGTCACTAACACAGGACTGTTATCGCTTCTCAGAAATTCCCACGTTAAGCTTTTCCAGATGTTTTCATTATTTTACTGGAAGCATTTCAACTGTGAGAAAAAGTGCTTTTTCTGAGCAGCGCAAAAGTCCTGGTAACCGGAGTTTGACCATAAAAAATTGTTGCAAAATCTGGAGCCAATTAACACTTACATTATATACATAACGTTAAATGACATTTTAAGTTATTTTTTCTTGAAAATAAGGCGTCGCAATCGCAGTACGAAAATAAAACAATTGAACATATAATTACATTCCCTCTGAAATTAAAGGGAAAACTTTGCGGATATTGCGCCCCTTAGAGTGCCTCGGATGCGCCCCTCTTCACACAGGTTGAAAACCAGTGAAGGAGAAAATTATTTTTTCTAAATATTTCCACTTTTTTTTTGTACCAAATTTCAAAGCATTCCTTATGAATATAGAGGGAAAACTTATAAATTGCAGATATTGCGCCCAATTGAAGGTTGGGGATGCGCCCCTACTACATACAGGTTGGAGACAAATAATTCCCCCCCCTTTCCCCCTTTTTTTTTGTAAAAAATTGCAAACCATTCCCATTGAATTTAGGGGCAAACTCATAAGTTGCGGTTATTGCACCCATGTTGCGCCGCTTCATACAGGTTGGGAACCGGCGACGGAGAGAAACAAAACATTTTTCCAAATATTTTCTCATTCGTTTTGTAAAAAGTTTCAAAACATTTCCTTTGAATTTAGAGGAAAAACTTTGCAGATATTGCGCCTCTTTGAAGTCCTCGAATGCGCCCCACCACATCCATGTTGAGAACCGGTGAAGGAGACAATTAATTTTTCCAGCATCTTTTTTTTTTTTTTTTTTTTGCTGCAAATTTTAAAACATTCCCTCTGAATTTAGAAGGAAAACTTTTAAGTTGTGAACATTGCGCCTCTTCGAAGGCCGCGGATGCGTCCCACTTCATACAGGTTGAGAATCGGTGAAGGAGACAAATAATTTTTTCAAATTTTCTTTTTTTTTTTGTAACAAATTTCGAAACATTCCCCCTGAATGCAGAGGAAGAACTTATAAATTGCAGATATTGCGCCCATTTGAAGGTTGGGGATGCGCCCCTACAACATACAGGTTGAGAATCGGTGAAGGAGACAAATAATTTTTTCAAATTTTCTTTCTTTTTTTTTTTTTTTTTTTTTTGTAACAAATTTCGAAACATTCCCTCTGAATGTAGAGGGAGAACTTATAAATTGTGGACATTGCGCTCCTTAGAAGACCGTGGATGTGCCCCACTATATGCATGTTGAGAACCGTTAAAGGAGACATATTTTTTCCAAATATTTTTT
This sequence comes from Uloborus diversus, assembly GCF_026930045.1. Lineage (NCBI taxonomy): Eukaryota > Metazoa > Arthropoda > Arachnida > Araneae > Uloboridae > Uloborus > Uloborus diversus. The sequence continues at coordinate 8,593,361 of NC_072738.1, read as the reverse complement.
TTATTTATTTTTTGCTTCAAATTTGAAAACATTTCTCCTGAGTTCATAAAGAAAACCTATAGGTTGCAAATATTGCGCCCCTTAGAAGGCCTTGGATGCGCCCCTCTCCACACAGGTTGAAAACCAGTGAAGGAGAAAATTCTTTTTTCTAAATATTTCCATTTTTTTTGTTCCAAATTTCAAAGCATTCCCTCTGAATTTAGAGGGGAAACTTATAAATTGCAGATATTGCGCCCCTTAGAATGTCGGGGATGAGCCTCCCCCCCCCTCCATACAGGTTGAGAACCAGTGAAGGAGAAAATTGGTTTTCCTTTCTATTTTCTCTTTTATTTTATTTTTTGTAACAAATTTTAAAGCATTTCTTCTTAATTTAGAGGGAAAAAACTTATAAATTGCAGATGTTGCGCCCCTTTGAAGGTTTGGGATGCGCCCCCACTACATATTGGTTGAGAACCGGTGAAGGAGACAAATAATCCCCCCCTCCTTTTTTTTTAAACAAATTACAAACTATTCCCACTGAATTTAGGGGGTAAACTCATTTGTTGCGGTTATTGCACCCAATAGAAGGCCGTGGATGAGCGCCGCTTCATACAGGTTGGGAACCGGCGACAGAGACAAAACATTTTTCAAAACATTCCCTATGTATTTTGAGGGAAACTTTGCAGATATTGCGCCCCTTTGAAGTCCGCGAAGGCGCCCCACTACGTGCATGTTGAGAACCGGTGAAGGAGACAAATATCCCCCCCCCCTTTTTTTGCAGCTAATTTGAAAACATTCCCTCTGAATTTATAGGGAAAACTTATAGGTTGCAAAAATTGCGCCCCTAAGAAGGCTGCGGATACGCCCCACTACAAACTGTTTGAGAACCGGTGAAGGAGACAAATTTTTTTTTTTTTTTGTATCAAGATTCAAAACATTCCCTCTGAATTCAGAGAGAAAACTTATAAATAGCGGAAATTGCGCCCCTTAGAAGGCCGTGTATTCGCCCCACTGCATGCATGATGAGAACCGGTGTTAGTAGCGTAAAATCGAAAATAGAAAAACGATGTTAAACTAATCGAAAGCCAGGAGTTAGCAACCATTGATGTGATTGATGATTGAGGGCGCGTGTAATATTTTATTGCATACTTGGAGAGCAGAGCAGGTTAAAGCAAGCCAGAGCTTTTGTTTTGGTGGCGGTAGGGGGGGGGGGAGTCCTCAGAAACTTGCCTTTTTGGTGACTGTGCGTAACCTTTTTTTTTTTTTTTTTTTTTTTAGGCAGCGGCTCCCGGCGCCCGTCCCCACGGGCGCCCCTTCATTTGTCCAGGGGGGGGGCAATTGCCCCGTTGCCCCCCCCTTGGATCCGCCCCTGAAACTACTATTATTTAAAGTACTATCAAATTTTGAGAAGGTAATAGTAATAAGTAAGATAATAGTAATAGTTGAAATATACCGCCAGCTCAGTCATTCCAACCGAGGACTGCAGTTTCGTGCTTATTAGCACTCATCAGCCCGGCATAGGAAGTGACTGGGCTTTAGGTGGAAAACCTCTTAAGAAAGTCAAGAGTGCCAAACAAAGTGGTTGCTAATATAGAATTAGCACTCACCAGACGAGTGACCGAAGCAATGCATCGGTTCAACTCGAAGATTAAAGGCAAGGCACTGAAAACAGTAATAGTATTTTATTCTTATTTCTTGGCAAATACGTATTATCGGTTATAAGATCACCCCGCTTATAAGGTCAGTGTCGTGAAGTTCCTAGGTGTGATCTTATAATGAAGTTCACAAGTAGACTTTTAGATATTGAATGCCGTTCAGCCGACTGTAGCATATTAACATGACACCAGCATGACCATGGGCGCACGTATAGGGAGGCAAGTGGGGACTCAAGCCCCCCCCCCCTTGAAAATTAGAACTTTCTTGCTTTTAGTACATTCTTCTTTGCAAAATGTAAAAACCATTTCTTATCCAGCTATTAACGAATAAGTTATAAAAAATGTCAAATTTTAGTAGCTCTGATTTGTGCTGAAATCGGTTTTCATGGGGAAAATATCCTGCTAAAGTAGGGAGAAAATATTTGAGCCCCCCTTAAAATTTTGCATATGGGCGCCCTTGAGCATGACACAAGCAATTAATCACTGTCAAGTTTTTGGAAAATTACAGAGCTCTAACAGGAGTTCAGCACTTTTCTATAACATCATTCCAATTGAAGGGCTACGGAGAAGAACGATCAAAGTTCATTTTTCTAAAAAACTCTGGTTAACCTATGGGAACACGTAGATTATTACAGACAGTATTCAAGAGAAATATTATTCAGGCAAGAATCATGATAGTGAGTGAGTTTTAACAGGTTAACTTGGAAACGATTCGAGATTTAAAGCTCAAAAACGTAATGAGGGAAATTTGAGCATGGTGGACTATGATCATTCTTCCCCTTGGTCCTTCAATTAGATCATTTTAAATATATTTTTTGGCGAAGCTGAGAGTGCAATTTCAACATAGTATCGAAGTGATGCAACGGAAGCGTTGGTCAGAATGAATTCATCGTTTTCTTCTATCGAAACTAATGAAGCTAACGCTTCAAGCACAGAAACTCGAGTTCGGGTTTGAACCTGTGTTATATGTGAGCTGCTGAAATTTCTAAGCACTAAAACCTGAGCACTTATTTACGACTCAAAATATTTGCTCCATATTAGCACTGACTATTTTTGAGGTCACAAACTTTATCTCCACTGCACGTTAAAATTACAATTACCTTACTTCAAATTTTTTTCAAACTAAAAATTAATAAAAGTATCTCAAATTTAAGGAATGCAACCTCCAATGTGCTCATATTACAGGCATCCACTTTTTGTAGCGTTGTAATAAAAATGTATCCGTTGTTACTTTACCTAAAAATTTTTTGGAGATACAGAAATTGTAGCGGTACCATCGTCTCTCTCTCTTTCTAAGCAATGCCGGGTAACAAGAGATATATTGTAAGAAAATTATATTCTAAGATATGCAGTATACCTTAAATCCCAATTATGATAGCCAGAAACTGTCTAGAATAAACAATTAACGAGCAGCAAGCAGATGTCATCTCAAAGCTGCGAGTACCAACAAACTGTTAGCGAAAATAAATCTAGTACACCAGGAAGAGTCTGCAGTACTGGTATTGTTCAGCTCGTCAATTGAAGGTAAAGCTTTGGTAATGAGCAATGAGTTACCTCCATTAAGCCAGAACTATGCAATATAACTTACTTCTCATTACCTAAGCTTCGTCTTTAGTTGATGGTCAAACTTTGCCATTCTTGCGGACTCTTGTTGTTATGCTAGATTTATTTCAATAACCAGTTTGGCTGGCATTCCCAGATTCAATGAGACAGCATCTGCCTCCAGCTCGGTTAAAGAATGTGCCACACTAATAAAACCATAGCAAGGGCGAAACAGCAGTCTCTGAATACCATAACCGGACGCATGTAAACAACTTTTACTTTGCTAGGGACCATGCAAAAATTTGAAGTCTGCTTATTGACTACCACGAAAAAATGTCATCCATATCCTTTAATGCTTATTTTACATGGTCTAATTATTGTTTCATTTTGAAACAAGATATTCTAGACAATATTTTAGAGAAGAGGTGTATTAAATACATTCAAACGCGAATTCAGAATTTTTGAGGAACGAAATTTGTTTACATGTACTGGATAAGGAAAAAAACATGGCCGACACATTTTCTTCTGCTGGCCAATCAGGAGTCCCAAAACTATTAAAAGGTCCCTAGCTGAGTAAAAGTTGTTTATATGCTAACCCTCGGACTTTTGGTATACAGCATGTAGTTCTAAATGAAGAGCAGTAACTTACTGATTCCAATGGCTTTATTCCATCTGGACTGTCAAAAAAAAAAAAAAAAAAATCATTCGGAATTAGGATCAGTTGGGGTAATTGCAAAGTCCCCTACTTTTTGGACGAATTGAGAGTCGAAATATTGCGTCCCAGACTACACTTCCTGAGAACAAATATATATATAAAAATTACGTCTTTGTAACTATTCATTAGCAAATAAAATCCAGTTTTTCATCTCAGCTTGCTAGCATACTACTATCGACCACATTATGTGATACTCGCCCAACTTTCACATACGGGTCCCATTTTAGTCAATGTGGTATTATTACAGATAATTTTTACAATGCAGTTCAATAGCTGCATAATCATAATACTTATGAAATCTAACATTTTGGTTACTTTAGTATGGGTTGTTTCTTATTATTTGCAAAACGTTTCGGTTCTTGGTTAACATTTTCCAATTTTTAAGCACAATTCTGAATTTGTAACCACCAAACTCTGCTTCGAGGGCAGCGGAGAGACACCGAAATTTGTTTACTTCAAAGTTGCCCGTAGTATTCTCGGGACGTGCGTGGCAGAAAAACAATTCGCATCGCCTATTTTGAAATGAAAATTCTCTGTGTAGTGCAATTCAGTAAATGCACATAGAAATTAAAGATAACTTGAAGTATTAACAGGGCTACTTTTTGTAATTCTTACACGTTGCCAAGATACCGTGAGTTATATCGAATATTAAAGCGAAAAGTCCTCATGCTTTTAAAAAGTCGTAGTATATTAAACTGAGACTTAAACATTAGCTAGAATATTTGATTTTTAAAAAAAATATAGCCCACGCAGCTGCTAAAAGATTAAAAAACTTCGCATACTGCTTTTTCAAAAGCAAAACATTCCTCTTTCTCTTAAAATTGGAAGACCAAATCGTTTTTTCCAAATGCACTTAATTGCAACGGATTGACTAACCAACTTACTGAAATTGAGCATTTTGGTGTATCAATTTATACTGTTAAATAGTTCTTAAACGTAAAAATTACCTATATATTTAATTTATCGCAACCAGTCAATAAACTTAACTTTTTTGCTTTAAAAATATCAACGGCAGTAAAGTTTTATGCGTTGTCTGGAAAGAAGGGAACCACTTTCATACTTTAAAATCATTGAAAAAAAAAAGTTCTAAATTTTTTTAAAGCAAATTTAAAGACATCATAATTTACAAGTGTGTTCTGGTTAATATGAGAGAAAACTTGGGCAAGTTTCTTTAAATAAAATATCCCAATATCACACTAAAAACAAAATTTATTTTCCTAAAATAACAGGTAAAATAATTCAAAGTACTTTAAATTCAAAATAAAGCAAAATTAAAAAATTATTTCCAAAATATTAACAAGACGAAATTTTGATGCCACTCTTCATCGGATAGAGATGAAACAAGGCTTGAGGTGGGCTCACACAATGCTTGAATCATTAGCTTGCTCTTCCAAAGGATGAACTTCGATGGGTTTACTGATACATTTAGAGACTGACCTTTAATGGAATGTTATTAAATTTCTTACATCGTTTAAGGATTAACTATGGTGTAAAACACTTTTTGTATAAGATCCCCTCCTCTCTTCCTGGACAAAGGTTCAACTCGGTGCAACACCTGTTCACCGAGACATAAACAGCACTAGTTAAAGTTCACTGCAATGCAAAACACTTGATTCCACGGGTTGTGGTTCTCTGCTTCCCTTGGAGTATCTTATAAACGTGGAAGCTCTCAGTAATATCTGTATGCTTCCCGTAACGAGACACTTTCTTCCACGGGTTGAGGTTCATCGCTATGCAAGACACTTTCTTCCACGGGTTGAGGTTCATCGCGATGCAAGACACTTTCTTCCATGGGTTGAGGTTCATCGCGATGCAAGACACTTTCTTCCACGGGTTGAGGTTCATCGCGATGCAAGACACTTTCTTCCACGGGTTGAGGTTCATCGCGATGCAAGACACTTTCTTCCACGGGTTGAGGTTCATCGCGATGCAAGACACTTTCTTCCACGGGTTGAGGTTCATCGCGATGCAAGACACTTTCTTCCACGGGTTGAGGTTCATCGCGATGCAAGACACTTTCTTCCACGGGTTGAGGTTCATCGCGATGCAAGACACTTTCTTTCACTGGTCGAAGTTCATCGCTATGCAGAATACTTTCTTCCACGGGCTGAGGTTCTTTGCTATGCAGGGTACTTTCTTCCACGGGTCGAGGATTACCGCTATGAAAGACACTTTCTTCCACGGGTTGCTTTTCATCACTATGTAAGAAACTTTCTTCAACGGGTAGAGGTTCACAGTGATATAAGACACTTTCTTTCACGGGTTGCTTTTTATCACTATGCAAAACATTTTCTTCCAAATGTTGCTTTTGATCACTTTGTAAGACACTTCCTTCCACCTGTTGCTTTTTATCACTTTGTAAGGCGCTTTCTTCCACGGGTTGCGGTTCGCCGCTATGCAAGACACGTTCTTCCACGGGATCAGTTTCACCGCTATTCGGGATGCTTTCTTCAAGGGGGTGGTGCTCACCATGATGCAAGGAACTTTCTTCCTCGGGTTGAGGTTCAACACAATGGAAGGCGATTTCTTTCGCAGAATGTGGCTCCCCGTGATGCATGATCCTTTTTTCCACTGGTTGAGGCATTTCGCATTGCATTATTTCTTCCATGGCTTGAGGCTCCTTGCTATACAAGACATTTTCTGTTATGGCACTCCTATGCAACACATTTTCCACCACTGGCTCTTCGTAATCCAAGACACTTTTTTCAACAGTTTCAGGTTCACCATGATGTAAGATGCGTTCTTTCATTTGCTGTGGCACTTCGCTACGGGATACACTTTCAAAGACGGTTTCTCCCACAGGCTGTGGTTCTCCAAAAGACGCGGCTGGGTTATTTAAAAGTTGCTCTCCCATACACACTTCTACACATTGATGTTCATCACCATGCATGAAACTTTCCTTTGATTTAGAATCACCGTTATTTTTGAAACATGCTTCGTTTCTCTGCGAATCTTCTAAAATTGAGCTTTGAGTTCTGTACAAATTTTGTTCTTCAATATCATCTCTTAGTTCAAGATTTTCATTTGAGTTGAAGCTCTTTTCTGAAATTTCTTCAGGAAAGTTTTGATTCTGTGGTTGATCCATCTCGGTAATATCTGAATTCAAAATTAATTTTCTTCTTGAGACACCATGTGAACTTACCTCAACTTCTTCTAAAGTTCTCTCTTCACATGCATCAACAGACTCTAAAAGAGGTTCTGAGAAGCAACTCGCGATGATTTCCTTAATTGCTTCTAGAGTTTCTAAATTACCACTACTTTCTGGAACGGAGTGGGCACTATCATTTGGTGAATCTTCTAAGCAACCGCCTAAAATAAAGTTTATTGCCTCCGTACTAGGTTCTTTTAATCGGTATTCATCTGTAGATCTGTGTCTTTGCGATTCACCAGAATCGTTTCTATCGACTCCTATTTCGGTGCCAATTTCTTGGTCATCCGGAGTCACATCAAGATTCGATTCCGGTGATGTCTTAATGATGGCATTTAGAATCGCCACAAGTTCCTCTACAGCAGAATTTATTTCTTGTTGCATCTCTTGACGGTCAAAACTCGGTCCTTCTCCAGCATCCGAAGCTCTATGCTTATCTGTTTTAAATTCTTCTTGATTGTATCTTTCCCCCAGGACAAAATCCACCTGTTTTCTCGATTTATAACTACTAGTCTGTTTGGGTTGTTTTTCCAACTCTGAGCTGTCTCCATAATTTTCTTTAAAAGTCTCTTCCGCTTCTGTCTTATGTATCTTCATTTCCACTGATCCAACTTTTCGCTTCCTTAATGGTTCGGGTGATATTTTTCTTGGTGGTGAAACTCCAAAAACTTTTTCTAGGGATTTTAAGTCGTCTGTTTCTGAAGTAGTATTGTTTGAAGACCTATCCACTGGGACAACAAGCTCTGCGATTGGTTGCCTTTCAGCTCGTGTTTTCGTAGTCACTTCTTTGAAAAGAGGAGCTTTCCTCCTTGCTCCGTGTTCATGTTTACTTTCGTACTCCGAAGTTCCTTTTGAGGGGTAAACGTTCTTAGCTCCATGAGCAATTTCACTTTTCATATCTTCCGAATTAATTTCAATGTTATCTTTCTTTGAAACATAAATGTTGCCACTTGAACCATGAATCCTTTGGCTCTCTGAATTTGAATCGACATGTTCACGAATGTCTCGACTCTCTTCACATAAAGGATAACGTGAACTTTCCGCAGAATTGGCTTCACACCTTGCTTGAGGTTCTTCCGAAGAACTGAGAGGCTCCCGCTTGGTACAAGTTCCTGTACTCTTCCTCACTGTACCAGGAATATTTCTATTCTCATCACTTGAATTGGAATCACTTTCTTGTGGCATTTCTGAGCTTTCCCCTTCCGCCGTAGATGGAGATTCTTTAAGATGTCGACGTCTCAAGCTCCAGGAAAGGACCCTCAACTGCATGCCAATAGATCTAAGAGCGCTTCTTCGTCTTCGAGTCATTCGGTTACCTGCTAAGCTCTCAGATCTGTAAAATTCACGCAAATCACGAACTAGTTGAATAGTCTCATCACTATACAAAACGGCCATCTGAAAGAGAAAGTGTTATTGGATCAGCAGGTGAACGTGTTAAACAATGTAATTAGCAAAAGTTTGAAAATTAATAAATTCTTCGACGACTCGGAAAACTACTATTTTAGTAGAACTGAAGAACTACAATTTCTGCATGAAATATTTTTCTCAGCTCTTTCCATTAAACGAAAATAGTTATATGGAACCTATTGTTTACGTAGAAATTTATCCTCTTTATTTATTTATTTATTTATTTATTTATAAATTGAACAGACTATTTTTTTAGCTAGAGTGACTAGATTGCAATTATTACTACTTGTGCAAAAAGATTTAAACCGTTCCTACATTGCTATTATTACATTAAAGCTAAAGCAAAAATACATGACAAGAACTTAAAGTGACAAGAAGTTAAACTAGTTAAAATGACAACGGTAAAATAATTCTTAATGCAGGGAACATTTTGTAATTATCTTTAAGTGAATACATTATATAAATGCTAAAGCGTTAGAGGAACTACAGTTAAATGTTTACTTCGAAACTATGAAGCGATTCTGTATAACAATCAATACAGATAAATTATTTTTAAACTATAGCTTTATTAGATACTTTGAAGTTCTAAAAACTGAGGAGAAATATTACTTTGCTTTATAGCTTTAATGATGCAATTTCTTTGAAACTGTAGTATAGTGTGGTTCTGATAAATTGAGTCATGATTTTCGCAAGATTTGCTTCTTTTTGAGGAGTTCAGTGAAAAATGAACGTGTTATTGCCTTTGGTTTGAGTCATTGGGCCTTGGGCCAAAGTCACGGCCCCACTTATCAGAGTTACGCCATATTTCCGTTAAAGTCTCAACTTTGTACACACTACACTAACTTTAAAGTACAAATCTTGAAACGGCTTTTTCATAGGATCAAATTGAGAATTATACAGAAGACATTAAAGTTCAGCTACTGTCATTCCGGCACACTTTGATCCACAATTTCTACATTTCAATTTCCTATTATTTTAAAAATATTATTGCATCTAGTGGCTTAAAACTAGAGAATAAACTCTTCAAGCATTGTACAGTTTTTCAAACTCTAAGATACTTGTTTAAAAAAGCATTTTAAGGGAATTGACTTTGAAGTTTAGTAGATTTAGAAGATAGTGACTTTGAACCACGTGAGAAATAGAATGGGAAAATATATTTTCAAAAATTGTACAATTCTGAACAAAAAAGAAAAAGTAAATAAATGAACAAATTGCCAACTTTTCTGTCAAAGAATCAAGAGTGTTATCATTTGTTACATTGCAAAGACAACGCAGGAGGAGAATTTTCATTAAATTAAAATCAGTATTCACAAGTAGCGTCAAAATTTCAGAATAACTGGATTTCAAAGTTGTGTACGCAGTTAAACTATTTTGTAAAAGTAAAAAATAGAAAAGTAATAATGTAAATTTACTACCATGTTGCAGCATTGAGGCCCTCGTCAGGTTCTTTTATAGTCAAATGCATTAAGATACCTAAAAGGGCCCAATGTTACCATACAAAAGTGTAATTTTATTTTCTATGTGAAATGTTGAATTGCAGTAGAACCTCGTTTTACCGGATCTCTGGATTATCCGGACAAACATTCTACGACAAACATTCGCTTTATATTTCAAGTAAATATACAGTTCCTGCTTAGATTGTACAGTACATTATGTACAATCTGTACAATTATGCACAGTACAGCTGAAGTGATATCTAACAAATACCATTGTGGTTGAACTATAATAAATATCTCAGAATGACTGTGCATTATTCAAGCGACGCATGTGTTTGAACCCGAAGACGATATTGTCGTGGGGAGGTAAATGGCAGTATATGCAATTATTTTTGCATTTTTGAAATCAATGTTACTTCAGTTTCATGGTACGAACATGTTGATTTCGTCGCCGCTAAAAAAAAAATAATAAATAAATAAATAAATTAGTGGCAGTTAGCAGTGACTGCTTTTATTGCTACATTGTGCAGGTCGGCAGTATATAGTTAGTGCTCTTTACTTGCCCATAACCGTGTACCGAAGATTGTAACATAAGTGAATCGCAATCAAAACTTACACCAAAACAATTATCGCGATTTCCTTTGTAGCTCAACTAAGCTCAAGCAGGGATGCCCGATAGGAGGCCGTGGGAGGCCATTGTGACCTCTAAAACTTCCCTATATTAAGTACGTTTGGAAACAATATTGTAATACGGCGTTTTTTTCTTCTAAATGATAACTAGTCACTTTTTATTAAATGTCTGGTCATATTTAATCATTCGGTAAAATTGGGCAGTCATTCAGTAAACTAGGAATTACAACCTCCCAAAAATTTAAATTGGGGGTGCCCCTGAGAGCGCAAGAGACGCTTAAATTTTGGGGAAAATAATTTATTTAAGGAAATAAACATTATTTCAAATAAATTCAAAGAAAACGCTTTGCAATTTTACAGACCTCAGACATTTATTTAAAAATCTTCTTTTATTCCACGCCTTCACTTTCTAAAAACAATAAAACAAAATTATTTCTAGCTAATATACAGTTATAAAAGATAACATTCGAGGAAACTCAAGCAAAACTTGTCAGAGATATAAATACACAGGCAACAGAATAATTATATTCTACTTTTTTTTGTGTTTTGCTTTTTATGTTTACTAATAATAAAACAAAGTCTGTCTGGAAATCTCTCTCTGTCCGAATCTCTGTCAGGATCTCTGTGACGCGCATAGCGCCTAGACCGTTCGGCCGATTTTCATGAAATTTGGCACAGAATTAGTTTGTAGCATAGAGGTGTGCACCTCGAAGCGATTTTTTGAAAATTCGATTTTGTTCTTTTTTCTATTCCAATTTTAAGAACATTTCCCAGAGGAAAAATTATCATAAGATTTACGAGTACATTACTAAGTTATCATAACGTGGAACCGTAACATGGGCAAGCCAATTGGCGAGAAATTTTTACTACGGACAAAGCCGTGCGGGTGCCACTAGTTTTAAATCAAGTTACTTTCAAATAGCAGACGACATTTTTCATAATTTAGTAGACTAAGCTATTGCACTTTTAGTAGATAAATGAGAGCCACCGGTAAAACACAAAGCATTTCACGCGCCAAAATTTTCAAAGGAATTTATTGTTTTCTAGTAAATTGCAAAGCATCAAGTGATTTGTAGAATCTTTTGAAAATGGGTGGAGAATCTTCCAGCAATCAAGTAAGAACACAACATAAACGATCTTTCAATAAACTCCAAAAAGGAGTTTTAGTTATACCTGTTTAAATCAACAATTCATCCTCGTATCCGAGTAGGTACGTAATTATTCTACCGTGTGCAGGTAAAGAGCAGTAACTGCAAATATTTCATTTTATTGCATTTTTGTCATCCATTCTACGTTATTTTTACTGTTCAAGCTCGCTTATTTTGTTTCAGCTGAAAGAAAAAAATTTCTAATTTCAACATTTTTCCATTGTTAGCATTGAATCCACCACACATTACTTTACATATCTCGAAAACTAATTTCTGAAGATAATGCCAATTACTTATTATTATTACATTGATTTTGTTGCTTCTGATGCTCCTTGGAGCACCCAAGGTGATGGATAACGAAGGCGTTAATCCATTTTTGAGGTTAATATGAGCGGCTTCCGTTTGACTGTGTACCATTTAGGTTGAGGTCCGACTTTTGCTCAGACATTCAGACAGATAGCACACATTAGATTTAATGCAAAGAAATCCGAAGAGCACCCAGGGCAGTAGGCGGCAATGATTTTATATCAAGTTGATGGACTCCATTTTGTTCGATGCATATTTTAATTTTACATTTATATAGATTAAACTAAGAGGCCCTGCCCCCTGCTCGTTTCGCTCTTCAACCTCCCGTTTGCAACCTGCGGTGAGTGACAATTGATGATTTAAATGATTGTTACCCCTGCTGTGTGGCCACATAAGATTTAGAGGGATAAGATAGGAAGGAATGGCTTTCCCTGGATGTCCTTCATCCAACGGTGCCAACATTGACCTGTCAGACATCGCCAATCTGGAGGAGATAGGGTTGCAAACACTTACAAACAGAGGTACACAGAAATTATTAGAATAGGTTTATAACCAACATGTAGACATTACGGCAATTATATTTCGTGTAAAATTACAGCATTTCAATTTCAAGTTATGTTCTACTCATTTATATTTTATGTAATAAAATCTAATTTTATTTTATTTTAAGTTACATTCAATTCTCTTACATTAAGTTTATATCAAATGTATACACGGTGTTTATTTGTTTTAAATAAAAAATATTATTCACTTCGAAATATTATATTTTGTAATAACGTATCTACCCCGTATTATGTCGAATCTGTAATTGCTGGACATTTAATGTCATACTGTGCTTGTGCAGTTACTGCTAACTACCAGTCAATAGTTTATGAGTCAATCTATACATATCTATACATATAATAAAATAAGATGTTTGTGTGTGTGTGTGTATGTGTGTGGCGCGCATCCCGGGAAAACGGTAAGACCTAGAAAGATGAAATTTGGTATACTGGTGCAGTTTTTGCTGAAGATGTGCACCTCGGGCTTCGATTTTTTATATTTTAATTAGAAAAAAGTTATTTAATGTTTTATGCGTTTTTTTGCACTTTTTAGTACTTTTTACCTCACAGACCCCGAACCAATCGCACCACACAAATATTTTTTGTACTATAGTGTAGAAAATTTAATTTTAAATAGGATGAAGGAAAAAATTTTGAAGATAGAGCAATTTTTGTATTTTTTATAAATTTTTGAAAAAACCTTTATTTCGCATTTTTTTCTGGGTTTAGTTTTTTTCGAAACCCATCCTGCAAAAAGTATTGTGCCCTCAATTCCAAAATTTTAGTTGGTAATAGTAAAAACATTCCGCCCCCTTCAGAAGAAAAAAGTTTTTAAAAATACGCAAAAGTTTTTTTTTTACAATTTTTTAAATGCAGAACACGACGCGACCTGTAAGCATTGCCGACTAAGTTCCGCACTTCCTCATCACGTGACCTAACTGAAATCGTTTGCTTTCTCTTCACTTTTTTTTTTTTTTTTTTTTAACGTTCAGAGATTTCTTAGATCTTTATTTTTCCAACTTTTTTTTTTTTTTTTCTGGACTGTTTGCTACATTTATTTTTGGTCAAATATTTTTGCGCATTTTTATTCAATAAAAGCGGTGATTTTTTTTAAACTTTTGCAAGCGTTGCTTTTTGGACACTACAGGGAACATAGAGCCTTTTTTTACGTGTAATTTTAAGTAAATAAATAAAGCCCGCGGTTTTTTAGCATGATTTTTGTAGGGATTGGTGGTTGTGTTTGGTAGATAGAGAGATGATATTAAGTGGGCAAAAAATGTTTTTTTTTTTTTACATATAAAGGATTGTTAATTACTATCAGAGGTAGATATGCTTGGATCGTATAGATAGATAGATAGAGAGAAAGAAAGGTGGACAAATATAGAGGTGGATACAGTAGATGGACAGTAAGAAATAGAGGAACTTCAACGGGGATCAATAGCCCCCCCCCTCACACACCATGACTTTGAAAAAACAATGCTTTCACATAAAAGTGGAAATGCTTTTTGTTATTTTCCGACAAAATTTGCATGAAGAGTATGTCTTTTGTGCCTCTCCTCCCCTCTCCCCCCCAGGAAGTTTTTCCAAGGTAATATCGCTGTTTTTTCTAAACATTCGATTTTGGTTTATCAGACGGACCGCATCGGGACGGGATCATTTTAGTCCCAGTCATACTTTTGCAAACTGCAGGTACCACAGAGATACCATTTTTTGTGCTATTTTAAAAAATAAGTAAGCGCGTTTTTTTTTTTTGCATGATTTTCTTTTTGTTAGGGAATAAGGTTGGAGGTTAGATAAAAATAAATAGAGATAGAAATTGCCATCAAGAGGTAAATTTGCATGGATCTGGAGAATGATAAATCTACAGGTCGATAGACACCGAGAGACAGACAGGCCCGTTATTTAAAGAAAAACAACGGGGGGGGGGGGGGGAAGGGGGTTTCAAAGCCCTCCCCCCCCCCGCTACTACGATTTGAAAATATAATTCCTAACGACGGAACTGGAGATATATCTAGAAAATATTTTATTCAAACTACTAATGTTATAGATAGATATAGATTGATTGATACTGCCACGAAATTTATTTAAGCAGCCGCCGAAGGCGGCAACATTGGCGTAGAAAGGCGAATGATAATATTGATACATAAAGAAAAACATTGATTAATACCGTCACTAAATTGTTCAAGCAGCAGCCGAAGGCGGCAACCTTGGCGCAAAAAGGCGGACCAGCTGGTCGCCGAAGGCGGCTAGTAATAAAATAAGATGTTTGTGTGTGTGTGTGGCGCGCATCCCGGGAAAACGGTAAGGCCTAGAAAGATGAAATTTGGTATACAGGTGTAGTTTTTGCTGAAGTTGTGCACCTCGGGCTTCGATTTTTGATATTTTAATTAGAAAAAAAGTTATTTAATGTTTTATGTGATTTTTAGCACTTTTTTGTACTTTTAACCTCACAGACCCCGAACCAATCGCGCCAGACAAATATTTTTGGTACTATAGTGTCGGAAATTTAATTTTAAATATGATGAACGAACAAATTTTGAAGATAGAGCAATTTTTGTATTTTTTATGAATTTTTGAAAAAACCTTTAATTTGCATGTTTTCCTGGGTTTTATTTTTTTCTAATATCATCCTGCGAGAAGTATCAAAGCCTCATTTCTGAAATTTAAGTTGGTAATAGTAAAAACATTTCGCCCTCTTCAGAAGAAAAAAGTTCTTAAAAATACGCAATAGTTTTTTTTTTTTTACAATTTTTTTAATGCTGAACGCATCATGTCCTTTCACGCATCAGTCGAAAAAAGCGTTCTTCAATCTTTTATGCCTGTGACGTCACTACTTGGGTTTCGATTCGATATTTACGATGGAATCTTAATCGCAAGCAATGTTAATCTTTCGTTTTTTTTTTTACTATATAGCTTACTTCTACATTTTCTGACGTGATGACCACGTGTTTTTTCGGCAGCGCTTGCTTTTTTTCTTACCTTTTTTTGTTTTATTTAGGGATTGCATTTATTTCTTTTTCCATCCCCCCCAAGCTGGACCTTTCGCTGTATCTATATTACGTTACATTTCATAGTTGTGCGCATTAATTCAATAAAAACAGCTAGATTTTTTTTATCTTTGCAAACGCTACTTTTTGCACACTACGGGGAATGAGCTTTTTTTTGCTCTACTTAAATAAAAAAAAGCGGTTTTTTGAGTGTTCGTTTTTATTAGGAAATGGGTGAGGAGGTCAAAATAAATAGAGATGGATAAGAAAATGCAGAGATAGATTGTAAAGGTAGATAGCCGCCGAAAGCGGCAATCTTGGCGTAAAAATGTGAATGGCACAAAAAAAAAGATAGAGATGGATTGATAAATACTGCTGCCAAATTTATTTAAACAACCGCCGAAGGCGGCAAACTTGAAGTAAAAAGGTAAATGACAAGTTAGCCAAACAGCCGCCGTAGGTGGCTGCTTGCACATTGGATGTCAATGCCCCCCTCCCTCCCCCACATACACCATGACTTTGAAAAAACAATGCTTTCACATAAAAGTGGAAGTGCTTTTTGTTATTTTTCGACAAAATTTGCATGAAGAGTACGTCGTTTGTGTCTCACCTCCCCCTCCTTTAAAAATATTCCAAACGACGAAACTGGAGATAGATCTAGAAAATATTTTATTCAAATTATTAATGATATAGATAGATATAGATTGATTGACACCGCCACGAAATTTATTTAAGCAGCCGCCGAAGGCGGCAACATTGGCGTAAAAAGGCGAATGGCGTATAAAGGCGGACCAGCTGGTCGCCGCAGGCGGCTAGTTACTAATAAGAAAGGAGACTAAACAGCCGTTTCTTCTTTTACCTACGCAATTGCAAAATCAAACCTACTACCCCCAAAAATTAGACGAATATATATAACCACAAAAATTAAAATTTCAATATTTTATTGATTTTTTGTGGGAAAGGAAAAATAAGGTTTCTTTAAATATCTCAAAAACTCATTTTCGTAGATACTGCCGTTTACCTTCCCACGGGAGAATAGACCAATTCTTTGTTATGAAGAGACTTGAAAAACTGTTTCGATATTTTTTCATGTCTTTTATACAATTCGATGTAATCTTTACTAATAATAAAGCAGAAAGTATCTCTGTCCGGAGGATGTCTGGATGTCTGTAGGATGTCTGGATGTCTGTGACGCGCATAGCGCCTAAACCGTTCGGCCGATTTTCATGAAATTTGGCACAAAGTTAGTATGTAGCATGGGGGTGTGCACCTCGAAGCGATTTTTCAAAAATTCGATGTGGTTCTTTTTTTATTCCAATTTTAAGAAAAAAAATATATCATAAATTACGAAATTATCATAACGTGGAACCGTAACATGGGCACAAGCCAATTGGCGAGATACGAAATTATCATAACGTGGAACTGTAACGTCGGTACAAGCCAATTGGCGAGAAAATTCACCATACATTATTTGTAAATATACAAGCGAATCAAAAGACCTTTAATTTTTCTATTACGGACGAAGCCGTGCGGGTGCCACTAGTATTGAAATAAAATGGTGTTTTTTGTCACTATTCTGATAATCCGGAGTTTTGATAATCTGGATTGCCTTTATTCCCAGTTAGTCTGGATAAACGAGGTTGTACTGCAACTTCAAGTGAAAATGTTTTACTTCAGGTTCTTTAAAGCCTGACCATTTAGTCAATTTACTCTTATTCTTGCATTTTTACTTTCTTTTACAAAAAAGGAAGCATTGTATTCGCGAAAAAAAAATTTCACTCAAAAAATCGCCTTAATTTCCATTTTTCTCACCCGCGAATGAATGTTCAGTTTTGTTTTCGACCCGACCACACGTGGATATATGCCTAGGAACCTACAGACATCCGAAATAATTAATTCCGACGACCCCCGAGTTAATTACAACGAATTTTCTCGTGACGTCCGTATGTACGTATATATGTATGTGCGTATGTATCTCGCATTACTCAAAAACGGTATGTTCTAGATAGTTGAAATTTGGTACGAAGACTCCTAGTGGGGCGTAGTTGTGCACCTTCCCTTTTGGTTGCATTCGGAGGTTTTTGAGGGGATCTTTTGCCCCTTTTTGGGGGGAAATCATTGTTAATTTCGATGTAAACTCAAGTGGTGTTATAATTTGTCGGACACTTGGCGATATATCGCCAGTCTTTTGGTCGCCAAGTTTTGTCGCCAACTTGGCGACAAATTTAGCGGTTTTTTTTTTTTTCAATTTTAACTTTGGTTTCAATTTGGCCACTGTTGGTGATATTTAGAGAGTAAGCAACTGAATCACATTAAAATTGCCAATAATGGGGAAATGACATTAGATTGGAGTAAAAGGAAGTCATGTGATGTGATTCACGCATCAACTTGTTTTGAAATTGCTGTGAATTAATAATAATTAAAAGCAAACATCTTTAAATCACATACCTGTCTAAATACATATAATACACAACATACTCCAACGCATCCAACTCCGATGCCTATGTTTGCCAAGGAGGGAATTCGGCTCTGAGGTGGACCGTAGTTTGATAGAGAATAGATCAATGCCCCTGCTTGCAGTGCTCCTCCTTCCAAGAAAAAGTAGCCCACAACTCTTGACAAACTGAAGTTATTCTGAAATTGAAACACTCATTTTAAGCTCAAACACCTTGTGTTGTCCAATAGAATCACCACTCTGCGTGTGTGGTTTGACAAACTGAAGTTATTCTGAAATTGAAACACTCATTTTAAGCTCAAACACCTTGTGTTGTCTAATAGAATCACCACTCTGCGTGTGTGGTTTGACAAACTGAAGTTATTCTGAAATTGAAACACTCATTTTAAGCTCAAACACCTTGTGTTGTCGAATAGAATCACCACTCTGCGTGTGTGGTTTGACAAACTGAAGTTATTCTAAAATTGAAACACTCATTTTAAGCTCAAACACCTTGTGTTGTCTAATAGAATCACCACTCTGCGTGTGTGGTTTGACAAACTGAAGTTATTCTGAAATTGAAACACTCATTTTAAGCTCAAACACCTTGTGTTGTCGAATAGAATCACCACTCTGCGTGTGTGGTTTGACAAACTGAAGTTATTCAGAAATTGAAACACTCATTTTAAGCTCAAACACCTTGTGTTGTCTAATAGAATCACCACTCTGCGTGTGTGGTTTGACAAACTGAAGTTATTCTAAAATTGAAACACTCATTTTAAGCTCAAACACCTTGTGTTGTCTAATAGAATCACCACTCTGCGTGTGTGGTTTGACAAACTGAAGTTATTCTAAAATTGAAACACTCATTTTAAGCTCAAACACCTTGTGTTGTCTAATAGAATCACCACTCTGCGTGTGTGGTTTGACAAACTGAAGTTATTCTAAAATTGAAACACTCATTTTAAGCTCAAACACCTTGTGTTGTCTAATAGAATCACACTCTGCGTGTATGGTTGGGTGGGTGATGCATATCATTATGTATTCGATTGTACACTGACAGATCGCCTGCATTTACGATGTCCCACAAATATCTCAAGACAGCAAAGAATTAGACAAGCAATCACTCACCCACACAGCACGCGGAGAGTGAATGAAATTTTCAAATTATTGTCTTCAGAAGGATTTCTTTTCCAATGTACCACACAGACCCTTTTTCCTGGTATTCATTTCTTAGTGTATTGACAACTTGTTATTTATGTTATATTTATTGTATTTTATATTTTATGTTTTATGTTAAAATTTTAAAATGTTCAAAATTCTGTACTCTGTTATTTGTATTCTGTATTACGTTATTTGTATTCTGTATTACGTTATTTGTATTCCGTATTCTATTACTATTTTCTAAATTTTCTATTCTTACTTTGGAATTAAATAAAAAAGGTTGCAACTTCCCGAGGGTCCCTGATCTGGGCAAGTCACTACTGTGGTAGGAACAGGGGACCCTCGGGTGTGATGTGTTGTTTAATGGCAATATGACGATCGTTGAAAAACTGCGAGATAATCTGCAGAGGCGAAATAAACAAACTGTAGCAATCCGTTATAACGGGGTGATTAAGGTAGATATCTTGCATTCTCATTCGAGCATAACCGCTGTAACGATTATTTTATTGATTTTTGTTAGAGTATAACAGTCAGTATAATCGCTGTAACGAGGATCCTCGTATATCCTGCACTGATATTATGGCATTACAATCATTGTATTCTGCAGTCAGGGACCCTGCTTTTAGAGTTCCTTCTGAGAAAAACT
The DNA here is from genome assembly GCF_026930045.1 of Uloborus diversus. Taxonomy (NCBI): domain Eukaryota; kingdom Metazoa; phylum Arthropoda; class Arachnida; order Araneae; family Uloboridae; genus Uloborus; species Uloborus diversus. Next base: position 8,573,622 of record NC_072738.1, on the reverse strand, counting down.
AAACCAGAACTCTTGCCGCTATACTGACATTGAAACACTGATTTTGAAGTCTTATAGCTCGCATTAACTAACCGTTAGGTGAAGAAAGTTTATAACTAACTACTGGACACCTTGTTGAGGAGAATCGACCAACTGGGTACAGCAGCTTACTTATAAACGAAGTGATTGAGGTAGATAGTTTGAATCCACTTCAGAACATAAACACTTTACATCCAACACTTACTTCAATGCTTGCCAAACATTGAATAAGACTGTTCACAGAAAACATACCGGAACCTCCATGCTTTTAGAGATTCTTGTAGGAAGAAATTAGCCACAATTTTCGACAAACTGAAATACTTTGAAATTGGAATACAGACTTTAAATTATGGCTCGCATTGTCTTATTAAGGTTATCTGAAACTACGCAATAACTTGTAGAAGAGTCAACCAAACTGTGTGCAGTAGAGTGCCGTTATAACAATTGATGTAAATATTTTACTTCCTCGTGGTAACATAACAATGGTACATATTACTCTGCAACTGAGTGCCAAACACAAAAGTCAGTAGTCAAGTGAACTATAAATGGGGAATGTATCTGAGCTCCTCCTTCCAAAAAGAAATAAACCACAATTATTCATAAACTCCAATATTCTGCAATTGAAACACACAGAGTTTCGCTTTGCAGCTTACAGTCTTTTTGTTATATGAGGATGAAGAGAAAGTTAAGTACGGACTAGACAAGATCACCCGCAGAAGTGTATTAGCCAACTGGATACGTTATGTACTGGAACTCCGTTGTTACGAGAAATTTGAAGATAATTTTGAACACTCGTTCTAATATAACTGTGGTTAATGAAATCTATTTTTATTGAATGTAATTTAACTACACTAATGCAATATAACAGTGCAACTACATAACTACTGATCTCTAAATGAAGTTACAAATTTATTCAAATTTTACTCAGCATTATTGACAAATGTATTTTAAGAAATTGCATTTAAGTTAAAATCTGCACAAAAAAACTAATTGTGGAAGAAATACAACTAAATACAAAAATAACTTAGGATGTACTACAGGTGTTTTACATTTTTCTGTAATGCCGACGTAAAAATAGTTTAAAAAAAGTTGGACATTCAAGACGATGTAGACCTCTTGAATGAATGAAAATATTAGATTTCAATTTCTTAGAAGAACGAAGTAATATGTCATTTGCGGTACAATTGATTTCGGGGTACTTTGACAATTGGTATACCGGGTATCAACTGTATTTTCTATTGGCGGACGCACAAGGTTTTGGTGGAGACGCTTGAAGAAAGTCGATTTGCTCTTTTATAATTCACACACCTTAGAAAGATTTTCGGGCTATAACTAAAGTAGTAAAGCACTGATAGCTGAGCGCTGCGGTTCTCAATTTTTCGCCCAACATCAAATAATTCTTTTCAATTAAAATATTTTACTACTAGAAACACAAAACTATTAATTTTCAAATAGTTGGGAATTAAAAAAGAAAATGTTATATTGTAGTAAACAAATCAGTATGAAAGCTCTAAAGGAAATCAAAATTACATCGCATCCGTCGGATTGGAAAAGGGACTTCATGCATCAGTCGCTTAAACTTACGGGTCGTAGCAATGCAAGGTCGTTCTAACGAGCGTTTACTGTAGTAATTTGTCGTTTAGTAAAATTGAAAAGCTAATTTGTTGTTTGGCTACTTTTGCTAGGAAAGTGGGTAGGAAAAGAAAAGGAGTGGTGACTAGTAACTTTGCTTATACTCGCGACTAGCTACCAGGAAAATATTCCAATCCTGATCTCCATTTAAAGGTCATTGATTAAAAACAGTGTAACACTTCATCAGATCTTTTTCTCGTTCCACAATGATTGTTTTACCACAAGAATGTCTTACCTCATACAAGGAACTCATAAGGCCCAACATTCCTATACTGGTCACTCCGAGACCAATGCCACTGCCAAACTCTGAGGAAGAGCCGCCCATGTTGGCGAGGGCGAAGATGGCGACGCCGATGGACACAGCCCCACCATCGAATAGCACAATTCGAACGACTCCACGTCTTCGGAAGTTGTAGAAGACCTCCCGGATCTGGAAGACAAGCCACGTTTGAAGTATCAAGTTTGAGTCAAAGAAGCATCATTTTCTGTTGTGTATTAAAGTGTAGGGTCAAGTGAGGAAACAAGGGGGACATTGATTCAAACTCCATGACATTAAAGCACAAAATTTAAGGATTGTGTCAAGTTGAGGAGGGGCGGAGGCGTGGAGGCACGTAATTTAACCAGGTATTCGGTCGCATCTGACCCTACTTAAGTTAGCACTAAACCAACTTAATATTTTGCTTGTAAAAAATCAGCTAAAATCTCAAACGAACAACATAATTTTTATTCTATAGCGTCAAAAGTACTTCCTTTTTCATGATATAATTCAGGAATAAATTTAATTTTTAATCAAATACCGAAGGTGGGAAATTTGTCCCGTTTTCACCTTTATTTTTGCAACCATTTGCAATAGATCAATAATTTCAAAATATTAAGTTGAGGTAAAAGTTCCGTGTAAGGACGTAAAATGAAAAGTGATTTTTTATTTCTTTAAAAATTATGAAATCTATGTCATTCCATAGCCCACCAGTCCCCATGGACGTGCGCAGATCTTCAGAAATGGGGTTACCACTATACCAGAGAGCTTGGGGTTCTAGATAACCACCATACAAGGAGGGAAGGACAGTGGTGAGGTCAAGAAAATAGGTGGCGAGTGTATGAAATTGGCAGCTTCTGATTTTTTTCCCAAAGCATCTCATAGAGCATCGTTAAATATAGAGCGAGAATTTAGCTTCTGGGTTTAAAATGGAGTCAAGGAGTTAAAATTCGATCGAAGTATCAGAAATATGAATTCAAGCATAAGCATAATATTCGCTCAGAAATGCGGGGTCCGGGGGTTTCTACCCCGAGAATTTTTTTTTTTAATTGTAGTTATAGAAGGCATTGCAGTCCTAAAAGGTTCAGGTACGCGTCCCCCGTCCAATCTTTTGAAATTGAAACTTTTAAACACGCAGTTATCTCTGATCATGTAGGGAAACGGTGGGTCAAAGACCTCTGCCCGTGAAATAGCTCGAAGTTATAGTTCCAACAACAGAGTTTCAAACGATCTTCGATGATGTGAGGAAGAGAGGTTCGGAGGTAATCCCTCGGAAAGTTTTCGAAATTGATCGAATAACTATTGACGAGGGAGGCTCTCCAGAAAAATTTTCGAGCGTAGCTTTTAAAACGCAGTTTTCATAGGATCTTTGGTAATGTTAGTGCGTGGAAAAGAACACGGACCTTCCCTCGGAAATTGAAATTTCCGAAATGCAACTGTTGATGATTTTCAATGATGTTATCAGGGAGTTCGGGTGTGCTCTCCTGGAAATTTTTTCAAAATGTAAGCTCTAAAATTGAAATTTTGAACGATCTTTGGTTATATTAAGTTGAAGGATGGTTCAGGGGATCCTCAGAATGTTTAAAAAATTGAAATCCTGAAAACAAAATTTTAGACAATCATCAATGATGATCAGAGTGAGTTTCTCACGGATTTAGGTTGGGCATTTCTTGGGGATTTGAAAGGAAGCGCTATCCTGGAAGCTTTTTGGAACGGAAGTTCTAAATATGTAATTGTAAGCCATATCTGATGAAGAACCGTTTTGCAAATCGGACGCGAGAAACTCAGATTTGATACAGTTCAAAAGGTAAAATGCTCGTTAACTGAAGCATAAGAGTTAATTTTAATGTCAATTAACATCGGGAATCTAAAATGCAGCAAGTTTATAGAACTAAAAATCTAAATAAGAATTACCTCAGCCACTCAGAAATGAGGTTTTTCGAGACATTTAATGAAACGCGTTTTGGATTCCATACTAACAATAGAGAAAGATTGGAATTAGATGATTTTTAAGGGCTTTATTGTTAGCGGAAACCAAAAAAAGCAAGCTTATACATTGAAATTGAAGAACAATCGATAAAAAAATATTTTAAAAAATGCAAAAACAGAAATAATGCAGATATTGTCCTTAACCATCCTACGAAAGTGTTATGAATAATTTATAAGGAAATTCCTAGTGCAGTAGACATTCTGTTATTTAATTCACTGTCCCTCACAAAATGCATAAATTGCATATTGAATAGCATAAATTGCATATAAAAATCATCTATTTCCGGCCAAACCGAACATTAAACAGAGCATTATTTTTAAAGTTGAACTTTTTTTTTTATTCAAAGAGATTTTCCCTGCTATGATAGCTAAAAATAAGCTTAAGCTATAATTAATTGCAGAAAACATAGAAACTATTACTTAGCTGATTAAATAGGCGCAAATGACAATCAAACTCCAAATTAAGATGTTGGCTTTATACGAGGCGTTAAGTATAAGCACCACTTAAACCAATTTTTTAAAATGTTTACAAGAACGAAAAAAAGTCACGTATTGAGCTTGTTTTTCACAGAAAACAAAATTTAGCAACAACTTTCGATCTCATTGAGTTTCATGATGTCCGAATTACTTTGTATTTCGATAGTACCCACAAAAAGTATCAGATTATGCAATAAAATAGCTTCTGAAAATTCATGGATTGAGTTTGGTGTGATACTAAGCGCCTAAAATGAATTCTCAAATTTTATTTCAACACAAAACATTTACCTAGATGCCTATAAAGCGAAACAATTTACTAATGTATATTCACTAACAATGAAATTCAAGAATTATTTAAGACAAAGTATTCTTTTTAAATTACAGAATATTACGTTATACATTACATTTTTATAACTCAATAAAACGTTTAGGATGTAATATAGTGTCAGTCACAGAAAATTAAGCGGAAATCATCCGCAATTTTTGCTTCAGAAGGAAGTTAGTGGATTATTCTAAAAGTTTATTCATTATTTCAAGTGAGAGATTTTCAGCTCCAGAAGGTCTAAAATTAAAAAACTAGCTGAAAAAAAACAATGAAATTGTTGCAGGGACAAGTTACCTGAAGATACCCAAGATTGTGAAAGCTGCAAGGGGCCTAATCGCGTCATTTTGTACAAAGGCAAGTGACATACGATAGACAAGTTAGAATTGCGCTAAATATAGGTATCATATTTATAAAGCTTGAAATTTTTTAAACATACAATTATATCATATATTTATTCATAAACATTCAAACATAAACAATATATCCCTCCCCCGATTTCATCTGGGAAAATGCAAAAATTGAAAGAAAGAAGTGTATTATTACATTGAATGTAAATATTATGCGAAAAAACATACCTATGCATTCATTTAAATTTTATCAGATTTAAAAGCGTCATTAATTACTAAACGTTTTTCAATTCTAAATTTTTTATTTGTTAAGCATTTATTAAAAATTTGTAAAACTGTTGGTATGACTTCGTCTTTTCTCCCAAATAACAACTTAACTATCAACAATTATTAGACAAAAATTAAGAAAACTCGTAAACTTAAATGCACGGATCATACTTACAAAATCGCTCAAAAAGTTGAGCATGTTGCTGGTTTAAGCCCAAAACCGCAGAAGGAACGACGATGGTTGTTTTTGCTTAAGATGAATGCACTGGTTGCGGTTAAAGGATGGGTTTTTGATTTAAGCTCAGACTTCTTGTTACGATAATCCTTCTCTCCCAAATTATTCCTTTAATTTTGATCGAAAATTGGGTTCTAAATTAGTTGCTTCATTTGAATATTTTTGTACAAGACATTGAAAATGATAATTTTATAGTCTTATTTAAGCACTTTTCCTTGAAAATGATTAGTTAAATTGCAATTTTGCGTTAATAGTAACGATAATTTTGATACTTCCTATAATTTATAATAGGCCTTCGTGATGCAGTTATTCAAAATAATTGCTTTGTATGGAAAATGTTGCAAGTAGGACCTTCGTGGCCGAGCGGCGGAAAAAGCTTGCTCTAACAGCTGCCTAAGCGCAGTGTAGGAGATAGTGGGTTCGATTTCGAGCGATGCCCCGGTTGTTGTCCTTTCTCATTGTCTTGTTTGTATTTGTCCGAAAGCAAGATTCCCTGTTGCATCTGAAGCTAATGAGCAACTTACATTAAAAGGGAAATTTGGGAAATGACGGTCAGCAGGTACCCCTTATCCATACATTTCGAAATACAATAGACTTAAATACCCGCGATTGGTATCACTATATACTTGTAGCTAACTCTGTTGTTAATTTATTGCAAAGATGTAGTTATTGTTAGAAGGAAAACTGTTTTTTACGTAATTAGTTTGCAGTTTTTTATTATTTTTTTTATAACATTCAAGAACATCTAGCTTGCAGGCAAGTGAACATTCCTATTTTCAAATGTCATTTTATTCAATACGACTACTAAATATATACGCTTAGCTGTTCGTTCATGCTTTTATTTATTTGCGTTTTCTTAAGCTAATGATAGTGCAGTCAAATATACCATGATGCTTCCGTACGCTGGTTATACCAGATTTAGTGTTTCAAACCAGCTCACATTGAAGAGACTCAACTGTCTGACGACGATGATGGTGATCAGGATGATTTGCTTCGAATTAAATAAGATATGCAGAGAAAAGTCTGCTGTTTTTGCGGAAAATTCGGGGGACTGTTCTTTAAACTTTGAATTTAGAGTTCGATAAAAAAATATGATAATTTTTTGCGTAAATTTGACTGGTGGTACGTGCTTTTCTTAGGCAAGCACTATTCTCCTACATTCCTTTAATAGTCAGATGTTTCAGTTTTATGAGTAACTGTTTTAGCTTTGTCTATATGAATGGATCTGTGTAGTAATGTCCCTGGAGATAAATTTCGTATTGTGCAGAACGTTCTAAATGCGTGTGTTGAGAGACTTCCAAACTGCCATGGGCATTTAAATGGCAATATCTTCAGAAAGGAGTCTTCAAGATATTTGAAGAAATGCATTTAGTATTCATTGGTCCCAAAAGGAAAATGTTGGAATTAGAATTTTTTCACGTTTGTTTTCCAGCGGAAACCAAATAAGCAACTATGTACAGTAAAGCGAACGTAGAATAGATGACAAAAATTCAAAAAATGAAAAACAAAAAAATTGCAATTTCTTCTGAAGGTTTTTTTTTTTTTGTTTGTTTTAAAACAAATTTGTTCGAAAGCGGTGATGTAGAGCATTACCGATTTGTGTAAAATTGTGAAAATGAATTGCTTATCATATTTAAAAGCCAGTCAAATTAACTAAAATTTAGCACTAGAGTTTGCATAAGTTTTCTTTTGTAATGCAATAAGAGTTCAATGAAATATGAATGCGAATAGTCAAGCAATTTGAAGGGATGGGTTTCAAATCATTTTTATATTATTTAAATGTCTTTTTTTTACACAAAAAAGATACATTTCTTGTTCAAAAACTGTCTTTAATTGTACAAAAAAATAGGTATTAAATAGTTTGCAGTCTAATCCGACTGAGGTAGAGATTTAGCTCATTATAGAATATCTCAATTGATAAACGCTAAAGTATATTCGCTTAGTTCTGGACGGAACTTCTTGTTATCTGAATGCAACATGAGAGACGAATTAAAGTACCAATACCTTACGAACAAAAATTTATCCAACTGATTAGTCGGAGAGAAAAAGGGAACATTAAAATTTGTACTGCTCCTTTCCAAATACATTCAAGTTTTCCACGTATATACAATTTCAGCATTTCTAATTTTTTAACCATATGTTAAATTTTTAAATATTGCGAGTTTTTATCTATGCATTTTCTGTCGTCGGAAATGTATTTTCTTATTTCCAGTTAATAGTTACTAAAATATTTAATAACAAAAAAGAAATCACTCTGGTATGACGGGATCAAATTCAGGCCAGTCATTTAGGGGTGACATAGAGTCAATTGGCTTTTAAAAATTAATGTTTTCACACAAAAATTGAAGTGGTCTCTGTTGCTTTCAGACAAAATTTGTATTTAGTAAACACCCTTTGCCCCTTCCTCCATCTAGAAAAAACCAAAAGGACGGGCCTGTGCAAATTGCCTCTTTAGTAGAAAGAGTTCTTCTCTAATATGACGTTTGCAATTATCGGAATAGTTATCGGAATATAACCGAATTAAGAAATATGATAACAGTATGGAAAAAATGTATCTCACCTGTTGTGAAACTTATATTTATTGTATTTGTTTTCACTTAACTTTAAACATTTCTTATCATTTGAACATGCCAAATTAACCTCAAATGCCTTAATAAAAAGGTTACTCGCTGAAATCCCATGTTTATTCAGAATTAAAGCAGAATCTGAAAGGTGAGTTTGGTGATACTTAAAATTACGAATTTTCTTTTTGGAAACTTCATAATAATTTCATTATTTGAATCCTTTTTAATGACGATGTGGAAAATATGAAAAGAGATGTTCCGACATTAAATTTTAGGATTGATAATTTTCATTCAAGCATTTTAGGCATCATTCTTTTTTATCGAAAATTTGTGCTCAATTTACACTTTTTTTTCAAAACATTGTTTCTTTTTGTAACTCATTGTAATCAATCAAATATGATTATAATGCAATATCATGGAGCTAGAAGATAATTTATTTGAATTCAAAGCACCTGAAACTAGTTTTCATACTTAAAATCTAACGCAACAAGAGAAACCAATAAGTAAACATTAGTTTTTTTTTCGGTATTGGTATAAGTAAAGTTAAAGAACAAAACAACAAAGATTTTGGTGATTTATAAATTTACTTGTGTCGTCTTGATAGTCTTGAACTGTAAAATAAGTGAAGTTAAATGAACAAATATACTTTCCATTTTTAGCTTTCTTACAATAAACAGATATTGTAACTTTTTGATGCATATTTAATTTCAGTATCAATTCAAGTTTTTAAAGTCGTAAAAATTTTATTAGTTAACTGCCTCTTGATTTACCTCTTTCACAAGTCCTTATTCTGTTAGAAACCGGGGAATATTTTCGATTTTGCGCACTCATTCGTGAAAAAGAGAGAATTAGAACGTTCGGATAATTGAGCAGTTTGGTTAATTGGAGTTCGGAAACTCGATGCTCCATTGTAGCAATATGAAAAGAGAGGGAGAGAGAGAAATAGTAAAAAAAATGTGTTAATTGTAGAGATGAGGCTACACTCCTTTTTCCTCAATTTTTACACGACACGCTTTTTCAGTGTGAGAATTAATTTCCCTTAACCATCTTGAAAATCATTACGCTTTTAAACATTGATGTTGATTTTGCGTGTTCAGTCGTAAAAAAATGAGAGGAATACTGCCGTGTGCAGGTGAACGGCAGTAACTGCAGATTTTTCGATTTTCATTTTTTTTGCATTTTTGAAATCTTTATTACTATAGTTTTATGGTACAAACATTTTTATTTGGCTGCCACAGAAAAAAAAAGCATTTTTTTATCAGTGGTAATTAGCAGTAACTGCTTTTTTAGCAACATTTTGCGGGAAGTCGGCAGTAAGTACTTACTGCTCTTTACCTGCCCACGGAAGAACGAAAACTTTCTCCCGTGATCTGGTAAACGGTAGTAACTGCTTTTGTCGCTACATTTTGCAGGTAATTGGCAGAATGCACTTACTGCTCTTTACCTGCACACGGAAGAACGGAAACTTTATCCCGTGGGCAGGCAAACGGCAGTAACTGCAAATTTTTTGATTTTCATGAAATTTTTTGCCCATGATCGTTCTGCCGCGGGATGGTAAGTGGCAGTAACTGCAATTTTTTCCATTTTTTTTTTTTTGGAAGTTTTCAAATTTATGTTTTTTTTATTTTTATGGTGCAAACATGTTTATTTGGTTAGCGCTAAATAAAAGCATTTTTTTTAAATCAATGGTAAATAGCAGTAACTGATATTACCGCTACATTATGCAGGTAATCAGTATGTACTTACTGCTCTATACCTGCCCATAACCATTGTCCGGAGAATGGAACATAAATGAATCGCCGCCAAAACTTGAACCAAGACGCAGAAACGGTTTTCGCGATTTCTTTTTAGCTCAACTAAGCGCAAGCAGTAACGCCCCGATGGGAGGTCATTCGTGGCCTCTCAAGAATTTCCTTGATTTGGCAAATTTAGAGAAAATATTGCATTTTTTAAAATGATTCCTATTAACTTCCCATTAGATGTCGGTATACGTGCCAGGTCGTATTTTATCTTTCGGCAAAATTTGGGAATTACCGTCTCTCGTCCTTGAGCGAAAGAGATACTTAAAATTGGGAGATACTTGGGGAAAATAATCATACTTTATTTCAAATAAATTCGAAGAAAACGTTTTGTAATTTCGCAGCCCTCAAACATTTTTAAAAAAAATCTTTGATCCTGCATATCTGTGTTCTAAAAACCATAAAACAAAATTATTTTTTGCTAATGTACAGTTATAGAAGATAACATACGAGTAAACACGAGTAATGCTTGGCAGACGATAAATAAACGTGTAGCAACAGAACGATTATGTTCCATTTGTTTTGTTCTGTCGCAGACGATATTTTTCACAATTTTTTATATATACTAAGCTGCTGCACTTTTAGTAGTTCGATGAGAGCCATTGTTAACAAACGAAGCATTTCTTTCGCCTAAATTTTCATGGATATTTTTGCTTTATTGCAAAGTGCGGAACATTAAGCGATTTGTCGTAGTTTTAAAAATGCCTAAAGAATCTTCCAGTTGCCAAGTGAAAACGTAGGAACATTAAAGAGTTTTCGACAATGCCGTTAATAGGACTCGACCGATGCATCGGCTTGGCCGATGCATCGGCGCCGATGGTTCAACAATTTAGCCATCGGCATCGGCATCGGCGGCCAATGCTAACTTGCAGGAAACATCGGCCCATCGGCCTTAAAAAACATCGAAAAGCCGATGAAATTGGCCGATGTTTTTGAAAAAAAAAAAGGACCTTTGCTGTTTTACTTTTTAAATAAAGTAAAGGGAGTGTGTGTTTTCATATAAAATTGTTTACTTAAATTTCAGTATGACACCCCTATCAGTGACCCCTGACAGAGTTTTTAATACTTCATTCTCAGGTACCAAACAAGTTAATTATTGCGTTTTTTCTAGCAGCTGGATGTACGTATGTATCTCTCATAAGTTATAACTAAAAAATGGTAAGCTGTAAAAGGATAAATTATCGCATGTGGTGTGTGCGTACGTTCCAGTTGTGCACTTAACTTTTTGTTTTCGATCGCGTGTTCTGAAAAGCCAGTTTACTCATTTTTTTGTGGCAATTAATTACTTATTTCAATGCAAAACTAATATAGCGTCTCAGACTGACGATCATTTGGTGATATATTGCCGAATTGGAGACCATGGAAACAAATATGAGATGGCGAAATCGGTTTTTGTGTCATTTTATTAGATTCCCGTTGAACCGACGGTAATTTTTAATTTTTCCACATTTGTAATATGAATTACAGTAATTCAGTCTTTTCTGTATCGCTTCGGCGGAGTTACAAGTTTGGGGCCCGTCGAAATACATTTTGGGGCGCTATTTATCTATCATAGAAGTTGTAAAATCAGAAGCATTTTGTAACTCCTACGGTGCCCCTATGGTTATGAGGCCTCTCGCGCAATTGTAACATTTGCTTTGTTTTAAATCCGCCATTGCACGTCAAAACAAACTCGGGTGCAAGTTTTGAAAGGGTTTTTCTGCTCAATGTTTATGATTATTTTGAACTCTATTTTTTACGACTATTTTTTTTTTAAATTTCCGAGAACACTTGCGTGCCTCTCTCCTCCCACTCCCTCAATTTCTGAAATTAAACTGTAGTTGTACTTTTGAGTTGTTTAAAACTAATACCATTCATAAAATTAGAGATATTTTTTCAAACTTTATCTTTTGTTTAGAAAGAATTTAGAGCATTAATGCAAGGAATTGATTAAAGACGTTTTGAATGGTGACATAATTTGGAAATCAAAGGGACTTTTGAATTTTTTCTTCGGAAGTGCAGAAGTAGATTCAGACACTCTTCCGAGGCGTTGGTGGTAGCGGTTCTGTACTAAAACGAGCTGATGTGCATCACATGACTTCTTTTTACACCAACTTAATGTTGTTTCCCCATTATTGGCAATTTTAGTGTGATTCAATAGTGAACTCTCTAAATATCACCAACAGTGGCCAAATTGAAACCAGATTAAAAATAAATAAATATTTTTTTTTTAAATCGCCAAATTTGTCGCCAAGTTGGTAACAAAACTTGGCGACCAAAAGACTGCCATATTATCGTCAAGTGTCCTCCAAATTATAACACCACTTGAGTTTGCTTCGAAATTAACAATGATTTCCCCCCCCCCCCAAAAAGGGGCAAAAGCACCGTTTAAAAACACCCGATTGCAACCGAAAGGGGAGGTGCACAACTAAACTCCACTAGGAGTCTACGTACCACATTTCAACTTTCTAAGACATACCGTTCTTGAGTTATGCGACATACATACGCACATACATATATACATACGTACATACGAACGTCATGAGAAAATTCGTTGTAATTAACTCGGGGAGTGTAAAAATTGATATTTCGGGGGTCTATACGTTCTTAGGCACTTATCCGCGTGTGGTCGGGTTCAAAAAAAAAAAAAAAACTCAACATTCATTCAGGAGTGAGCAAATGGAAATTAAGGCTGATTTTTGAGTGAAATTTTTTTCGCGAATACAATGCTTCCTTTTTTGTAAAAGGAAGTAAAAATGAGGCCGAAGTGTGAGTTACTCCAAAATCAGAGGGTGACCCCCCCCCCCCCCTAACCCAAGCTCGTTGTTTCAAGCATTTCTTAAATATTTAGCGATTATTTATTTTAGTCAAGAAATGTCATTTTGCGTATTTCTCATACTTGTTTCACCTATATTTCGTAATGCGCGATCTTTTTTGCATCATTAATAGCTATCGATTTTTTTTTCTGTTGTAAGTACCTATTTTTATGTAGTTATATAAAATCAATGAATAAGATATTTTCGTTTTTTATAGAAAAGTTTCAAGGATTTTATATTACGCATTTTTTTAAATTTCAGAAAATTATTGTTAAATTGAAAAATTTAATTTGAACTTGTTTGTAAAGCTTCATAAAAGATTAAACAATCAAATTATTCAATATTATATGTGCAAACATTAGATCAAGTAGTATATGTATTCAGTTATTAACTTGGTGTAAATATTGAGTTTGTTTATTGTAGCTGCTTTTTAAGAACCTCGCTCTTTTCATGGCTATTTCTTTTTTCAGCAAAATTTATGTCACTGTTATAGCTTTTATGAAAAGTGTAAACTTTTCTATTCATAAATTTTAAATAAGTATAAAAATATTCCTATTTCGATTTAATATTGTAATTTATCTGTTACCTTTTTTTTTAATTTGATGACTAAAAAATGTCACGTGCAATCTTTTCACTTTAATTGCGTAATTTTTTGACGGTTCCATAGTTTTATTCTTATTTTTTTAATGATTAAACAACATAATTTAATAAAGTAAGACAAAACAACGTTAGAAGAAGCACAAATTTGTAAAGCCGAAACACGTGTCTGCTGTAGTTTACAAATTTGTGCTTCTTCTAACGTTGTTTTGTCTTACTTTACTGTTCAGCACAAAGGTATTTATTTATCTTAACATAATTTAATGTTTTTTAACTATGTTTAATGTATTTAAATCCTTACATTATTACAATATTACTGCAATCTTAGTTGTATGTTCAATTAAAAAAAAATCAATTGGTTATTAAACAATCTCTTTGTTTTTCTTCCTTTTTCTTTCTTTCTTTTTTTTTGGCTGTTGTTCTTTCTCTTTCAGCATACAGCAGTCAAAAAAAGGAGAAGCATAACCACACCCTATACAGACGTAGTACGATCCAAAAGTTCGGGGACAAGCAGTATAAAACCTTACCCAGATTAGTTTACATTACCGAAGCACATCCACCTTCAAAAGGTCACCTTGAAGAGACTATGTACTTCTGCCAGTGTTCATATAAATTTTGGGAACACGCCTGGAAGACATTTTTTGCTACCTTCTATGATGCAGCTTTATCTTCTCCTGGCGGAAGAAAGCGGCGTCCATGCAAATGTTTTTTTTTGCTGGGAATAGGTAAAAGTCACGTGGAGCTAACTCCGACGAAACGTTAGTTTATTTGTTTGTCATATCAGAGCATTGACCAATCAAACCGTGCATCCTCAACATGAAAGTCGCCTTCTTTCCCATGATGTAGTTAAAGCAGCAGCGCAAGAGGCCTTACAGGAAGTTGCGAAAAATGTCTTCCAGGAGCGCGTCTAAAAGCTGCACGAACGTTGGCAGAAGTGCATGGTCGTTCAAGCTGACTATTATGTAGATAGATGTGCTTCGGTAATGTGAACTATTCAGGGTAAGGTTTTATAAAACTTGTCTCGAACTTTTAGATCATACTGCGCACGTATGAGGTTATAACGTTTTTGAGCGACGCAAGTTTACGCGCATGAAAACATCACAAGAGAATTTGCGATAATTAACTAAAGAGGCGTTCAAAATGGATATTTCGGTCATCTATATGTTCTTAGGTACATATGCATGTACAGATGTGGCGAAAAAACTTGTGAAGTATAAATTGGGTTAATCGTAAAATAGAAATTTAGGTCGAAATCTGATTTTTTTTTTTTTTTTTGTGATTACAATTTCTTATTTGTAGAAAGGAAGTAAAGTGAAATAAATCAATGATCCTTTAAATCCCTGACAATCTTATCAATTTATTTCTGTTTGATTTTTTTTTTTTGCCATCGGCCATCAGCATCGGCCATCGGCCATTTGGAGGAAAACAATCGATCATCGGCCATCGGCCATCTTTGAACAATCGGCCAACAATCGGCATCGGCCCATCGGCCAAAAAATGCCATCGGTCGAGCCCTAGCCGTTAAGCAATCAAAACATATGCCTTGTCGACTATTCGATGTCAGCATTTGAATTTTGAGTAAATGTATTTGATTTTCACGATTTTGAACATGTTGTGGCTTCCTCCAACAACAACAAATTGACTGTCATCAGCATGACTACAGATGACTTCCGTGGTTTCCCTGCAGGACAATCTCAGAGGAAACTGAAATCCATATCAAGACCATACATAGAGGACATCGTCAAAATTGAGTTTCGCCGAGGTTCCCGGAATCTCTTTTTTAAAGTGGATCATTAAGATAATCAGTTCAAGGAATTTGATTTCCTAAAAAAATATTTTCATCTGAAGACTTCTATGTCTGCACTCCCCCCCCCCCCTCCCCTTCATCCGCGATTTTGAGGAATTCCAATTAAGAAGAAACATGACAAGATTTAGTAGATGCGCAAAAAAAAAAAAAAAATCTACTGAAGGTTTTTTTTTCTATTCAGTGTTTAAAAAAGGTAAAACACAAAAATGAGTTCGTTGTAGCAAGGACTGTTTAAATCAGCAAGTATATCTGGTATCTGAGGAGGTACGTAAATGTGTTTTGGATTAAATTTATATCAAGTGGATGTAGGTCTCGATACCCTATTTAAATTATGTCCTCTTTAATAATAAATTTATAACCAACATATGTATATTTATATAAATATACATGTATATTTATTAATTTATTTTTACATTGGCATAAAAACATTAGTAGAAAAAAATAAATGTTTATTTTATTTTTAAATTACATTCCATTTATTTATATTAAATTTATGTCAAGTGCATACACGGTATTTATTTATTTTTTAAAATAAAATATATTATTCACATTGCAATAAATATACTTCGTAATGACATATCTACTCCGTATTATGTTGAATTCGTAATTATTGATCATTCAATAGTACATTGTGCAGTTACTGCTGATTACCAGTAAAAGTGCATGAAAATTATTACTGCGAAGAGCAGGTAAACGGCAGTATCTGCTTTAATTAAAATTTTGATTGCAAAATCAAAATGAAACAGACTGCACAAAAAATACTTCGATATATACATATAGAATAGGCCTAAAATCAAATTTCAATATTTTATTGATGTTTGTGGGAAATCAATACGCGTTTCTTTCAAATATCTCAAAAACTCATTTTTGTAGATACTGCCGTTTACCTGCACACAGCAGAATAGTGAATTGCACGTTCAGATAAATGAGCAGTTCTGTTAATTGGGGTTCAGATAATCGGTGCTCCACGGAAATTGCATGAAAAGAAAGAGAAGGAGAGAAAAATAGTAACAGGGCCATTCCACGAAATAGCAGACATTTTGTCCCGCACGTGACAGATCTACATTTCGTTTCAAAACGTGTAATAAACCAATTTTTTTGGCCTCAGAAATGACACGTGTATGTGTGGTTTCTTGGGTAAAAAAAGCTTTGTTACTTTGCTTTTGGCGTAAAATATGGAGCCGTCACATGTGGGACAAAAACCTGATTTCCTGTGTAATGATCCACTGTTAGTTTCCTTTTGAAATTATCATTACGAAGTAATTAGCAAGAAAGCAAAGTATATATGTAATAGATTTTCAACAATAGGGTCGAAGGATATCTTGCTGGCTCTGAAGCGGATGTCCAAAAGTGTGCCCCACACGTGATAGATAACCTTCATTAAAACGAGCTGATGTTCACATGACTTCCATCTACTCCAATTTAATGTCATTTCCCCATTACTGGCGATTTTATTGTGATTCAATAGTTTACTCTCCAAATATCACCAACAGTGGCCAAATTGAAAGAGATTTAAAAAAAACCCTCCAAATTTGTCGCCAAGTTGGCGGTAGAACTTGGCGACTAAAAGGGCGATATAACTCCAAGTGTCCGCCGATTTATAACACCACTTGAGTTTACATCAAAATTAACAATGATTTCCCCCAAAAAGGGGCAAAAGACCCCTTTAGAAACACCCGAATGCAAACAAAAGGGGAGTTGCACAACTAGACCCCACTAGGAGTCTACGTACTAAATTTCAACTTTCTTAGACTTACCGTTCTTGAGTTATGCGACATGCATCTGCACATACGCACAAACGCACATACGTATATACGTACATACAGACGTCACGAGAAAATTCGTTGTAATTAACTCGGGAATCGTCATTACGGATATTTCGCATGTCTATACGTTCTAAGGCATCCACGTCTGGTCGAGTCGAAAAAAAAATAAATAAATATTCATCCGTGGGTGAGTAAAATGGAAATTAAGGTCGATTTTTGAGTGAAATTTTTTCGCGAATACAATACTTCATTTTTTGTTAAAGGAAGTAAAAATACCAATTAAAAATAAATTATTAAAAAACAATTTCGCTTAGCAAATTACACGAGTAAAGTACTTTCACTGGGTCAACAAATTTTTTAACTTCCAGCCCTTATTAATTTGTGCATGGATGAAATTATAGGGAACGTTTTGTCCAAATTGTCCCACTTGTGACCGCGGAATCGCCCAACAGATGTATGTATAGATGAAATGAGAAAAAATATCTTTATTCAATGCATTATATTTAAATATAGTAAAACCCCCCTCTAATGCGAACACTAATGGGACAAAATTTTTTGTCCACAATAGAAGGGTGTCCGCAGGACAGTGGTTTAATAATGTTATTTGCCTTGGAATCGGGGAATTAAAAATTGTCCGCATAAGAAGGGTGCACGCACTTGAGGGGTGTCCGTTACGAGGGGTTTCACTGTATTTTTAACATTTTTTCTTCTTTTTTCTTGTCCTTTTTTAATGCAAGGATAAGTTTCTTTGAACCATCATCCTAACACATATAACAAACGACTCCAAAAAAGCATGTTTCGGCGTGAGAATGGAAATCTAATAACAATAAACAAGCGACAAAACCATTTTTCACACGAGACTAGCATCATTTACCGCATCTAACGGTCTAAAATTTGATGCCAGCCTGCGTGATTTACGGATGCCAGCCAATTATACGGTTTGGCGAAGCAGTTGGCGTTCTTTGTCCCGAAAGGTTTTTCCATAATTATCCTCGGCGACATTTATGGCCGCGTGCGACGGAGGACAAAGTTTGGTGCCATTTTTCTTCGAGTTATTGTAAGGATGGTTATTAATGCCTTGTTTACGCGGTATTTATTGGGCTGTGACACTCGATTACGAGGGATTTATTTTTGACTTGAGTGTAAAGGATGATTTTGAAAAGGATGAGTTATGAGGGATCTTTTCTCGGGAGTTTTGGGACTGATTCTGTTGAGGGATAGTGTATGGCTCTTAGAGATTGCGCAGATATTGATTGTTTTCGGATTGTTTTGCATCAAAATAGCTTCAAGAATAGAGCATAACAGTAAATAGTTAAAACTGGTGTTTACTTTTTCAATAAGGGTGTGTTTGAAAAATAATAATAAAATGCATTTTTATTGAAAGTTAATTCATCACAAACACAATCATTAAATAACTTGAATATCCGTTACTCATGCATTTTCTGCTGCTGAAAAAATCTCTGGCTTTAGCAGTGTAACGCGGGTTCTTCTAAAAATACTAGCTTCTTTAAAGCTGCAAATTTGCCGGGGCTGAGGAAGAGTTTCAAGCAAATACCGAACAGCTCAGTTACAGCCCTCCAGAAGTTTCTCCTTTGTTTTGTCGCATCAGTCTAGAATAGCCATAACAAAGGTACAGGCAAATAATCCCATTAGAAGTTGAGTAGTAGCTTTACAGTAATAGCTTAAAGTATTTTAGCTCACCAGCAAGAAGTTAGCAAATATTGAATGGATACAAAAAGGTGAAGGCGAAAGATAGAGCATAAAACTAGCAGGAGCTAAGGCAGTATTGCAAGCAAATACCAAACAACGCACATACAGCGACCAAACACAGGCTAGTTTTTGTATTATTTTTATGGTATTGCTGAGCTTTTTTCAAAGCATTACATTTCTCTCAGGTAAACAAAAAGTTCTTTCTACTCGGGTGTCAAAAATTCTTCACCCTTATTAATTTTTTATTGACATAACATTTAATGTATTAAACTTGCCACCAGGGTGGCCAGATTAGTCGCCTGCGGCTGGTGGGTGTACAACGCCTTGGACTTAGTGTTTCGGGGGTTTCGCTCCATCTTACCATCTGTGGTGTC